>NC_088345.1:50847500-51017500 GCF_036884655.1 Musa acuminata AAA Group | reverse complement strand
TTCTCAAAACCCTATACCACAAAATCAAAACCAGAAGCCATCTCAACCAAGAATTAGAGTATACAAAAAAGTGGGTGCACTGTAATCCTTGCCTGTTCATTACGATTAGGGCTCTCATCATCTAGAGCTATATCATAGGAGGTTCTCGGTAGATGTGATGACCAGAAATTCCCCCATTCCATGTTGACAACCTAATCAGTATAATAATGAATGGGCACAGATGATATAAAACCAGCACTTTACTTTTAGTACAGAATGAGAAAGGCATCAAACTGTATGACTTGAATAATAAAAGTAAAAGATACCATTGCACCAGAATTTGTAAGAAGGCCTTGACACTTAATAATTGCATCAGTGCGCTCAAGATAGCAAGCATTTGTCCCTGTTCCAATTATCACAGCAGCGACAGTGTCCTCATCATTATAATGCCCAAGAGCCAATGTGCCAACAGTGTCATTCACCTGGTTACAACCAGCACATAGAACTTGATCAAAATCACTTGGGCAGCAGACTTTATTGCAAACTTTTGAGTACAATAACAAAATCCAAATAAAAAACACAACAAAATTAGGAGATAATTAGGTCTAACATCCAGAAAATCATAAACCGATCCAACTTTAGGTTAAGCCATTATTTGCAATCACCAGATGGAGCAGTCGAATGCTCCAGTCTTAATATCAATCTGCAAGTTGATACATTGTCAAGAAGGTAATTCGTACTACACAGATGATGACCAGTCACACAAACATGATCATGCGGTCCATCTAGAGTTCACTGAATTATTTACGTGAATAAAAATCAAGGTTTGTCATCAAATATCCGACCAGGCATATCAGTCCCTGGATGTATGTATCGACACAAGGTACTGACACATAGTAGCATTCCCAAATTAAAGAAACACCAGCTTCTTTGAGATGATGAAACATCATATAGTTCCTTGCTCAAAATATTGTGTATATGCATTGCACAAGTGCAAGTATTTACAATGCTATGAACACTTAATGCTAAATGTTTTAAGCATGCATTTACAAGAATATGCAAAAATATGCATTTACATGCATGCACAGACTTGGCATTGAATGATTAAACAACTTTAGCAAACAACAATAAGATCTGAAGAAATATAGTGAAGCTTTTAAGCTGTAACAGCTAGAAGACTAAGATCATACCAATGCAGCTACCCGCATATTAAGTCCAATCTTTGTCATGGCTTCATTTAAACACTGTGCAATATCTTTTCCAACCTAAATCCCAAAGCATAAATTAGTTAAAACAACCACTAAAATTGTCATTATGGCTTGTATTGAATGAAGTCATCAGCAATATAAATCATATTCCAGGTCAATATGACATAAGTTATATCTGTATCCCATATCTTTATCATTATACAATTTTACCCAAACATAAAATTTATAAAATGCAATCCCATGATGTATAGACTTGTTCCCAGATCTAGCTTTATGCACAGGCTCACAAAGATACAGACTAGGAATTAGTTAAAAATTCAAGTTAATAAACCAAATGGACTGTGCCAACTTCAAATGTTTAATTACCAAAATTGTCACATATAATAGATCAGTATTTTACCAGTGCAGCAAGCTACTTCAAGGTATTAGCTAGTGGAAGATCATGTTTAAAAACAGTACTCAAATGTAAAAGGTTACTGCTACTTTTCACTTGACAGGTCATGAGAGTGTAACCACATCAATATTATCTCAATACAAGCTTGGAAAAAATAATACAAGCAACAAAAAGCAAAAAATGTTCCCTTTTTATGCTTTCATTGCAGTAAAATCAAGAAAGTAGCGGCCTTTAACATGAGATATTTGAAACAAAACCAAAATAATAACTGTAATTATATGCTGTTGTTATTCACGGAATAGTTATATTAGCAAACACATCTGTAAAAGTGTCACATCTTAATATAAAGAGAACAGAAAATCTAACAGTAAAATGAATGTCTAACTTGACAAATAAAGCTTACTATAATTATACAACAACAATAACAAGACCGTAAGTCCCAATTTTTTGAGGTCGGCTACATAGATCTTTTATCATCATTGAGATCAATTGAGGACACCTATATAGTGAAGGCATCTCACGTCACTTCCGGGTGACGACATAGCTCTATGCTAAAATCCGTTAAGATCCATGTCATGAGATCTAACATAGTTTTACGCTAGTTATCAGTAACCTAACGCAACCCTCCACCTTTTTATTCCAAGCTTGGGGCCTGCATTGGTGATGTTAGCTTACTATAATTATAATCACAAATATTTCTATTTATAGGAACACCACATCCAGCTTTCGAAAGATGCTTGCTAGAAGCATGTATATAAAACTGTAACTATAATTAAGGTACCAAAAGCCAACATCATATATTCTATTTCCACATGTCAAATATTTCATGCTGATAAATGTGAAAAACATGACAGAGTAGGCACAAGCGCTAGAGAAGCTGCTGATAAAAGACACAAAACCACTATGTCAGTACCCCTTTACAAAACAATGATACACATCAATAAGTTCAACTCACAGCATCTTCAATTGAAAACCCTTTAGTCCACTTGATAAGAACACCAGAAGAAATAGACAATTGTTTCACAGGAAAAGAAAATGTAAATCCAAGATCTTTTCTATCATCTGGTAGCTGTTGAAAACCATCATTCTCACTTTGAACAAACCGCTTTAGTATTGAAGCAATAAAATTAAACAGCTCCTGCATAGAAAATAATGAAATTTACTAGGTTAAAGAAACCACTAAAAAGAGCCAAAATAAGGAAAATTAGACAAACAAATTAGATGGACCAAACAGGAAAGCAAGAAGTACCTCACTTGTACCAGTCATTAATTCCTGGGGAATTGGTTGACTTTCCACTTTGTGACTCAATATCATGGACCCTTTACCACCAAGCTGAACCCGCAGGACCCTAAAATTCGTACCTCCTAAATCAAGTGCGTAGTATGTACCTTCTTCGGTTCTGGTAAGAAATCAACATCAGTTCATTCAATCATTTCTAATAGGAAGAAAACATAGCCAAAAGGAAAGGAAACAGCCAATCCTCATCATAACTTTGTGAAACTTATCATAGTAATATGCATTTTGTACGGTCCAAATCTACTGTTCACTTCCTGAAGAAGTTAAGAAAAAACAAAAAAGAAAGACTGTGAAAACTAATCTGCAAAAACCTCTAGAGCTTCCTTACATAGAATATCATCTTTCCAGTTGACATGATTTAACATAAAAGTTGCATGTTTGTGCACCCCTCAAGCAACCCAATTACCCTACATGTCTTGAAAAATTAAGTCAAATTAGTTGAGATTCACTGATTCACCAAAGGGTTTCCTAAAATCATTTTAAGGTGCCTCCATGAATATATAAAAATAGAGATATACGCATGAAATTGATCAAAGGCTTAATCATATTCATATATGCCAAACAATATACAACAACTATCAAGAAGAAACCAAACATGAAGCAACACATCCTAATCATGACTTTATGACACATATGATGCTGATTTATTTTGAGGGGAAGTCAAAACATATTGTTCACTTCTCGAAGGACAGCCAATACAACACATTGAAAGGGTCGACAAGCACAGGACTATTCCTGCTCATCACCTACGTTGCAAAGAAGCAACCTTATCATGACCCCAAGAAAGTAGGATGAAGGAAAAAAAAAGAAACGGAAAACCACAAATACTATTCTTGTGGAAGTCCTAGACTCAACAACGAAAGATCAAATTTCCTTTGATGGTTTTATGCTTACATCACCACAATTATGACATAAATCAAGTGCATATGCTAAATCAACTGCATAAGTGCATGTATCTTAGTATCAAAATGGCATTACTAAATGAGCAAGATTAATGCTTCCAGCCGAAATTTAAAATAATAATTTCTTGCAGTGAACTAACCCCTCCCAACCCTATTATATCATCTCTAATCAGCTTCTTTTTGGTCTAAAATGAAATTATTAATAATACTTGGTTGTATTTACCATTTCTTTCAGTGAACAATAGACATATGATGGTAATCTATGTTTAGGGGAAGTCAAAACATATTGTTCAGTTCTCGAAGGACGGCCAATACAACACATCATAAGCGTCGATATGCATAGTCATAACCTGGCAAGCAGAGTACTATTCCTGTGCTTCCAATACTGATCACCCATGTTGCAGAGAACCATCCTTATCATGACCCCATGGAAGTAGAATGAAGGAAAAAAAAGAAAAGGAAGACCGCAAATACTATTCTCAGTAGGTCCTAGACTCAACAATGAAAGATCAAATTTCCTTTGATGGCTTTTATGCTTACATCACCAATGTTATGACATGAATCAACCTAATAGGTACGTGTTTCTTAGTATCAAAATGGCATTACCAAACGAGCAAGATTAATGCTTCCAGCCCAAATTTAAAATCATAATTTCTTGCAGTGAACAATCCCCTCCCAGCCCTATTATGTCATCTCAAATCAGCTTCTTTTTGGTCTAAAATGATATTATCAATAATACTTGGTTGTATTCACCATTTCTTGCCATTAATAACACTATGGTATGAAGAACAACCAGGAGCACAAAATTTTCCCCATCTCTTCTCAGAATATAGCGGTAGCTCCTAAATGTCATTACTAACTATGCTCGAAACTCATATACCAACAACTATAATCCACTAACCAATCAAGTTGAATTGATATGAGAAGAATTAACCCATGATACAACTAATCGCACGGATTCAGCTTGTAACCAGTAAAGTGTCAGTAATACCCAGGCTATGATGAGAAGTACTTAAAATGAGGTATAATTCAGAAGTACTGCAAGGAAAAAATGTTCATTTAAGGAAAAATGGAATGCAAATAACCAACTTGATTCACTAAAAGCCAAAAGAAAGAGTGAACTGATAGATTTATGGATGAAGTTGTTTCCATCATTCTAAATGAAGAAAATGTTCATCTATGCAACTTTATCTAGAAACAAAAAAGAAATAAAAAGACGTCACATGCAAATTGAATGATAACATATACAATGCAAGCACACTATAAATCTTTTCAAAATATTTACAGATTCAGACCATCAACTCTGCAAGACAAATAGCAATCTATTAGAACAAGGTACCAATTAATACAACGCCATAAACAAACAACTAAAAGAGGAAAAGGATAATAAAAAAAGCATTGTACAAGAATTAAAGTCAATAAATAGTTCACCACTTCGGTCTGTGTTCCCGTTGATCACACTATAAGCACATATTCCAACATCAAGATAAGGTTCCTTAATGCAATAAAAGTCAAAGTTGCAGCAGATACAGATATCCCAAAAGAAACAAACACAGCAGAAACGCTTCAAGATCCTTTGTATGTATCCAACAAACAGTACAATAACACAAAAGGGAAAAGCCGCAAAGTCTGTGTTCGGAATGATGGACCAGGGCAAATGAAGAAACAAAAGCAATTACCACTTACCCATCCGGCAGGTTATCGATGAAGGTGAGCAACATCTTGAGCTTGCTGCCGCCGTCGGACGCGAGACCAGCGTGCATCTCCACCGCCATGGCGTCGACCACCTGGCGCAGCCTCCCAACTGGGGTGTCGCACGCCACCTCCAACTCCCTCACCAGCGCCACCGCCTGACCCCAGCGCCGCCGCCTCCTCACGCTGCGGCTCACGAGCGCTGCCGCGATCGCGCACGTCACCACGGCGCACCCCACCGCCAACCCGAGGCCGACCCTCCCCATCAATCCCCCCGCAACCTCGTATCGATCACTCCATCCACCGGCCCCCAAGGGCCCCAGGACAAGGAACCACCGCCAGCAGGGAGGGAAAATAGATGAATCCGAAGGAAACAGCGGAGGAAACAAATCACGGCGGCCGGCCGGTGCCGACGGGACGAGTGCTCGACGGAGCGCCGAAGAGAAGTCGAGGAAGTATGGAACAGCCTGCGGAGCGAGTATAGCGAGAGGGAGAGAGGGGTTAATTAGTGGGTGCCTCTCTTTTATACGGAAGATTTCCTTTAATATAAGTTATAATAAAAATATATATTTATATATATAATATTGAGTTTAGAGATGGACAGCGAAGTGGTGTGCTGGGAATTCCCTAAATGACGGATTTGCCCCTGTGGTCCTTTCATAACTGGGCGAGTGTTTGACTCGTGTTCTGAGTGGCCCCCGAATTAGGACGTTACTTTGGGGCCTATTTGCGATGACGCCACCGTAAATATCAACCCCGTCAACTCCTTGACTTGGGAGAATGATAAGATAGACACGTCGTCCACCGTGTCCATCAACCGTGGAGGGACCCATGCGGATCACATGCATCGCAGCCATTATATCATGGCCCCAAGTCACTGACCACCTTTTGCATAATGATTGTAGTTACCAACAAATCCAATTATTGAGAGAGCCGAGATAAGTCGTTGAAGGAGAGAGAGAGAGAGAGAGAGAGGTGTTATTATTGATCGCATGTGAAAAGGGTAAAATAGGAATACAGATAATAAGAGGTGGGGCCGAGGCAGCGCGGCTACAGATCCGGGCGTCGGGAGCGGAGGGTCGCGAACGGCGACGGACGCTGCGTGTCATGTTCTCCTTCCGCCTTCGATGGGTTTTGGCCAAACGCAGTTCGTCATGGCGGAGCGCGGGACCCGCAGGTACGTCGAATAAAAGATGAGGTTTGTGAAGGGGTAGTTCGGAGTTGAGTGGGAAAGTATCGGCAGCATATTCTCGTTCTGTCGGCCGTACGAGACTGACAGCTGTCCTCCACAAATTCCAGCTAAGACTACCCCCTTAATCTTCTGCTACTGCAAATATAACCTCACTTAATGTTACATTATTTGTATTTTAAGCAAAGGAGACATTATTTATACGATCATGATGGAGGGAGCGGGATCAAACGGCTGGGATTGCGTTTCGTGTGGCACATGCCTTTTTTTTTTCTTTTAATGGGTAGTAGGCCCCATGCTGAGTTGGGGGGATTGGAGAGGGTGTTTCATGGAGCTGATGTGGACCATACCATGGGCCAAATTATTGTTGGTGTGTGCGTGTGAATGTTACGACGATCCAAAATTACAAGTTGGCTTCATTAATTTACGTATGTACGGGAGAATGGCACGGTCAAGCCAAACAATTAATTTAGTTGGATTGTATTATTACCTTTTATTTGACATGTAAGGGGTGCACGGATATCGTGGGTGTCAATTACCTTTTATTTGACATTTATTACTTTTTAATTAATGAGGCCGTTAGACTCCTTGCAGATTTATAAATATGATAATTGACATCTTAATTGAATGTAATTCTTGACTCTCTTTTTTCTTTTGCAAGAGTAAGTGAAAGTCTTACGATGATTTAATGAAATTTTTACTAATCAAATTAGTTGATATGTTCAAAATATATCGAATAATATTTTTTTTTATTTAAATAAAATTTTAATATCTATTTTAATTTTTATGGTTTTGGTCATGAACCTTTTAAGTTCTCATGGTTTACTCGTATCTAAAATAACATTTATATTTTAAAAAACGTAATATATAAACCTTTACTATCAAGTCTGAGTTAACAGACATTAGAATTTATTTACATAACATGCTAACTAAAAATAAATCATTAATATAATATATATATATATATATATAATTTAAGTTTAAATAATTAGAATTCATTTTAGCTTATGTGGCGTTGGTCATTCATCTCTTAAGCTCTTATAGTTTACTTATATTTAAAATAATTCTTATATTTTTAAAAATATAACATATAAGTCACTTCCATAAGTCGAAGTTAACAAATATTATAGTTTGATTACGTGAGTATGATAACTCACAATAAATCATTAACTTATATAATTTAAATTAAAAAAAAACTAAGACCTCCATCAATAGCAAAAAGAGGCATCGTCGTCGTGAAAACAACCACCAACAGTAGCATCGAGTTGTTGTTGCCTACCAGGGCGTCATATACACACAATCTCTTCTACATTTACGACGAGCTTATGAGCTTCTAGTCCTATCATAGGTGGATGTGCATTGACTAATCCGATGTTAGGATTGAAAGCTTCTTAGTTTATCATCAGCATGGGAGAGGCTACGTGAGTATGATGCCCTGCTAGACAACAACGACTTAGTGCCGCTATTAGTGGTCACTTTCACGATGACGCATCCTCCCACCATTGATAGTGGTCTCAATTTTTTTTGAACTTAAATTACATGTATCATTATATTAATATATTATTATGAATCAACATGCTACATACACAAGCTCTAATGTCAGTTAACTCAAACTTTACGAGATGAGCTTATATCTTATATTTTTTAAAATATATAAATTATTTTAGACACGAATAAATAATAAGATTTTAAGAGGTGTATGACCAAAATCACATCGGCTAAAATGAATCTTAATCTTTTAAACTTAAATTATAAATAATATTATATTAATAATTTATTAATAATATTATTATATTAATAATTGACGAAAGGTGTTTATATGTTATATTTAAAAAAAATAAAAAAATATTTTAGACATTAGTAAATCATAAGAATATAAGAAATCAATAATCAAAATCATAATAGTTAAAATGAATCATAACTCTTAAATAAATAATTATGATATATTATCATCAAATGAATATCTTACGTGTAGATAAAAATTAATGTTGAAAGTACTTTATATCTTGGATCAATTTGTACCTCGTTTTAGTATTTAATAATTTCTTGAAAATGGAAAATTTCCACTTTGTATTCATAATTTCGGCACGCAAAGAGCAAGTGGTCAAAATCACGATCTGGTCAACTCCAGCGAATCGATTGGGACAGTGACTCGTCCACTCGCACGAGTTGATCCGAGTTTAGCTTTCCAACTCAAGCCAACTCATAAATAAAACCCCCCAAAAATAAAAGAAATAGGAAAACCAGTAGAGTGATTTATCCGATCTTTCACCCTAGTCGGTATCGATCTTCTAATCGGTGCTGCTGCCGCCGCCGCCGGTGATCCCTCTCAAGCCGAGCTTCCCAGACGCTTCGCGTTCCTCTCCTCCTGTCGCCGCCGCCACCGCCCGTGCCCTTTGCCCTGGTACCCTCCACCCCTCTTCTCCTTCCCGATCCCAACCCTCCTCTGCCTCAGACCTTCCCTTTCTTCTCTCCCTCTTTTCTCTAGTATAGGTGATACTGATCCATACTGAGCGTTGGTATGTTGATCTGTACTGCGTCATACCAATTCAGCCATCGATCGGTATGCATTAGACTATCATCACGTTATATATGGATACCATCATGTGGTATTATTGTACTGGATTGCAGGAGAGAATCCGTTTAATCGACCTTATCCTGTTGGTTCATTTGGACTTCATTTTCTTACCCTCTGCAGGGAAAAGTTGATTACTGAAGACTTCAGCATCCGAAGACCTAACAAGGTAGATGGAAGGTGCTACAGATCAGGTCATAGAACGGCCAATGTGGAAGAAAGTGGCCTATGGAGGAATGCAGCCAGGTTATGATGACAACTACACCGATGAGTCATTTCTTGAAGAAATGGTTATGAATGCTAATGTGGTAAAGAGGGATCTTTGGAAAGTGATGCAAGATTCTGTCTCCATTACTCAATATATATGCATAGTAGCTCTTGTGGTCTCTGTATGGGCTCACACATTGAGCTTGAACATTGATGAGATCTCTCTCCTTAAACTGGATGTAGGTCTCCTAGCACTTGGTTTTTCGATACTCTTGATCACTACTAGTCAGCTCTCCGTGCAGCTTCTCTCACGGTATTTTCTCAACATTTCCTTTTTCATATGTGGCCTATACATTTTGGCACCTATCTATCACACTCTCACCAGGTCTATGAGTTCAGATTCAATAGTGGCACTAACTGTATCGCTTCTCATCATCCATCTTTTCCTGCATGATTATTCTGGCTCCACAATAAGACCCCCCGGTGCTCTGAAGAACCCGAATCTGGCAAGTAACATCTCTTTGAATGCGTCAATAGTGGCATCAGTTCTTGTGGCCTCACGCCTCCCATCTAGGCTTCATGTCTTTGCCATCATGCTCTTTTCTTTGCAAATCTTTCTTTTTGCTCCACTTATCACGTTTTGCATCAAGAAATACTCCAACAGAGTGCACCTAGGCTTTTCATTTGCATTAATGAGTATGACACTGAGTGTTGTGTACCAGTTGCATGGCATGCTCTTTGTTCTCTTGTTAGGTCTTCTACTTTTCATATCTGTTGTTTGCCCCTACTGGCTTATAAGGATACAGGAATACAAGTTTGAGATAAATGGTCCATGGGATGAAGCTAAACTGTGTTTTGACATAACGGAGTAAGCATCACTTACCTGCATGATACCTTGTCAAGGGCATGCTTTCAGTAATTTACTAAGCATATTGCTCTTATTACTCATTCATTTCGACATTGTTCAAATTTAGTATTCATGTGTGTACGTTGTTTCTAGTATTTTCTTCTGTACATCAAATTATCAGCTAAATGCTGGTTTTGGACTGGTCTTCTGTACAGTATTTCTTATCCATAAATTGAATGCTTTCCAACAAAAGTGTGGAGTTTCTGATTATTCAAAATTCTTTGAATAATAACTCTAAGTAGACATATTTCTTAGAATTCTCAAAGTAGACATGTTTCTTAGAATTATCTTATCCATAAATTGAATGCTTTCATCAAAAGTGTGGAGTTTCTGATTATTCAAAATTCTTTGAATAATAACTCAAAGTAAACATGTTTCTTAGAATTCTCTTGTTGCTTCTTAATTGTAATTTCTTCATATCCTATCCCATTATAAGATAAGGATAAAGTGAAGTGGAGAAAATGGATATGACTTGTATGATCCTAAGTTGAAGCTCTAGTAGCTGTATGACACTGTTTGAGGTTGAAGTCTCCTGTCACTGCTGTGTGGAGTGAATTGGATGTTCAATATGAGATGAAGCAAATTTCTCTGGAATCATGTAATTTACACTTTTTAATGTAATCATCTGTTCTGAAAGGTGGTTATCTTTCAAATATAGGATTTGGTATGCATTTGTGTGGTTATGAAATGTGTTATAAAGCCTTTTGCTGTAATTTTGTTGATGAAGATTTGTCAATGGCCAATCATGGTTTGTCATCATAGGATTGAGGCCTTCTCCAGCTGCCAATTGTTTTGACAATGGCAAATTAGTGTTGAAGAATTACACATTATTTTGGTTTTCTTTACTGGACAATGTTGTCACAGAACAAATTTTGAGCTTTATATATTGTGCCAGAGTATACCAAGTTAGAAATGCTCGAGAAAATTGGCTGCATGATTATTGGTGGAACAAGTTTCTATTTTATATAGTTCCTGCCTACAATTTTTCTTTTATACATCATGACTATTTCTTATGAGTCAAAGCAAAAGTTGAAAGAAAAACTTTTTTATCTAAAAGGTAAGTTTTGTAGTTTTCTTTTACTTAAGTTTTACATAGCCACAGCTAATAACCAAGGATGTTGTCTTGTTGTCTTGCACAAGGGCTTGTGGGAGCATGGAAATAACAATGTAGCTGATGCCATATGGTAGGGACATTATTGTTGTTTTTGTAAACACAATAATATTTTTTGATAGGTATGTTGCTAGTGATGTCTGAATCAACCTGATTCGGTTCATGATCTTCTGCTTAAGAATGGAGTTCGAGCGCTTGTTGGAGGGGGCTAAGGTGGACTCGGAAACGTACTCTATGTCGATTTTAATTTTAATGGTTTGGTGGATTGATAAATATTTTGAGGTATGAACAGAATATTATTTTAGCATTTCTCTTCGGCCCTTTAAAATAATCCTTGGCAATCTATTTTTCATTTGCTAAAATTCGAACAACAAATTTGAGTAGTGAATGCCCAACAAAAATTATAACATTTTGATTAGTTGGATAAAGATTAAAATTGATTTATAAGAATATGATGAGTGTATTATGATAATTTCATTTTAAGTATTTTGATAATCTGATGAGTGTATTATATTTGACTCATGTGATATTTGGTATCAGAATCGATTTAGAATTTGGGTATCATGGGAGAGCTTAAGTAAAAAAAGATTATATCACGTAATTAATTAAAGTTTAATTAAAAATAAATTTTATTTTAAAAAAAAATATATCATCAAAATAAATAAAAATCGTTTATATATATTTGCCTTTGTTGAAACATCGGATTGGTTGGGTGATAGGTCCTGGTTTGACTCTATTTTCAACGTTATCTATGTTTATTTAATATTATTTTTTTATTTATTTAAAAAAATTATATATATAGATAAATCTATTTATGAATAACATATGTGTCATTTAATATAATAATTTTTAAAATTTTAACAATACATGCATGTCTCACTTTTATATGAAATATTATTTGTTGGTTTTATTTATAATAACGAAAATTAATAAAAAAAAATTTTTGAAACACTCACAAACAACTAACACGTGACATTTGGATTGGATTGGATAAGCTGAAGTGATAAGGCTCAACAATCAAAGTAGGGTTCGAAGACCAAGATGATGGGATTTCAACTAGTCTACTAAAATAATTTTTTTTTATTTTTTCCGTTCTAGCTTTATGAATAATATCATAAAATCATTGACAATCTTGTAGAATATATCTTGTATAAATATTTGGCAAAATCTTTGGACAATTTTTTTGTAATTATTGTAAGCAAAAATTCACCACATTACATAATTGGTAGAATGATAAAAACCTAAAATAAATAAGGCATGTTTGTAGTCTAATCACCTACGTTCGAAAGTGATTTATTATATATATATATATATATATATATATATATATATATCATGCATAAATTTTTAATTAAGTTATATATATAATTAATTAACATATCAAAGTCTATCAACCTAACTCGAATCAAAACTAAACCAAATTTGAATCGGACGATTTCAAACTAAATTAGACTGAAATGATTCAGTTCAGTTTCAGTTTCTAAAATTTAAAATCAAAATCGAAATTCGAACTAGTAAAAAAAATAAAAATAAATATCCTATAAATGATAAATTAAATAACTAAGTTAAAAGATATTAAAAAAAATTTAGTTCAAAATCAGATTCGAAATAATCGAATCTCTAATTGGACTTGAAATCACCTGCAACAGATTCGGTTTAGATTCCAAATTAGACTAAACCGGAACCCACGGTTCATGAACCGGAGTCAGGTCTACGACAAGTCTTCCATCTTGATTCATGCCACTTGTCCCATCGACCACACACGTGTCTTCTGAGGAATATGGCACTCTCGTAATTATCCACCAATCTGTGCCCCATGTCCAACCTCTCCCTTGACTGTGAAGCAAAGAACGCTCACCAGCGTCACGGGTCGATTCAAACGGCCTGAGTTTTTTGCATTAACACCCTCACCATTTTAAAATTTCACATGCGTGCTTCCAGGATCGAAACGCAATTGTATTATATTGACACATGGCTGGTTTTACATGTCAGTTTGTCATCAGAAAGAACGTGAGTGAGAAACACGGGATTATAGGGGTGCAAATGCAAAAACGTCTCTCCGATGGTTTGGCAAAAGAAACTATATGACAATATATATGAATAAAGCACAGTGTTGAAGTCTACTTAACTCTCTCTCTCTCTCCTTCACCTTCGTCTCTCCCTCCTCTCCCTCCCCCTCGCCTTGCTCTAACCCTAATCGGTCCAGCTCTAACCCTCTCAGTCTTGTTGATCTCCGCTACGATTAGTCGCCGTGTTGAGGCAATGGGCGCATTGGAAGGAGATTACGGTGGGAATGCGGGCTGAGGAGATCTGGTGGGGTGGTGATGGGGAAATCCGAAGAGGAACAGCCTGCGCCCGCGCTGCCGACGTCCCAGCCGGAGGCTTCCGAGAGGAGTTCCGGCTCCGGATTCCCGCGCTGCCGCTCGATCGGGCGTGTAGTGCGGCCCCGCTGCGTCGCCGCTCTGATTCTTGGCCTCGCGGTGCTGCTGTCGGCGGTGTTCTGGTTGCCGCCGTTCGTGAAGATGTACGGGCGTCACGATCGAGGTTCGCGGTTCACAGGTCAGGTGGCGGAGTGTTAAAAGCTTGGTATATTTTTGGGTTGAAAGCGGCATTATCGTTGCCACCTCATTTTCTTCTTCTTCCTCCTCCTCCTCCTCTTCCGATACCACCGCCACCATCACAACCACCATCTCCGCCTCCCCTTTTCCTCCGTTCCTTCCTATTCACAGATCCCCTTGACGTTGTGGTGGTGGTAGTGAAAGAAATTCTAACAGTAGCGGGGAAGGCCTGGGAATCAGGCCGCGGATGAGGGGGGGAGGATGATGACGGTGAAGGAGAGGAGCAGAAGGTGGTGGTGCGGCGCGAAGGAAGATGAAAGGAATATTAGGCGACAGAAGTAGGGCTTGGCCAGTGATGACAAAGCAAAATTTAAGGTTTAGTGGGTCAACTTCAGCAAAATTATAATAATTTTCAATAGAAACTTACAGCAACACCATCCATGTTAGCAACACCGGCATAGGGACAAACGATTGACTAGTATTCAGTAGAACGTAGGAAGTTTAATGAGATTGATAATTATCTTGTGCCATTAACCCTTATTAGCATCATCCTTTAGTTAGTTTTACAAGAATTAATCAGTGTCGGGTCCTAAAGAACTGTTCAGGACATGAAAACGTAAAGTTATGTGCTCTGTGTAGTTCATAATAGTTCATGACTGATCGATACCAAATAATTGTCTAATCATATGATGGCGCTCTCTTCTTAGTAGCACACCTTTCAGCATGTTATTTGGTTGTATGGATGATCACATTTTATGCCCACAAAATCTTCTGCAATTTTATGTTAGATATTACCTTTATAATGTAATGGGCTTTGTTGTCTCAGTACTTCATTGTTCATATGTAGGCAAAAATGAGTTGGATATTTTGTAGAAAAAAATTGAAATCCTTTTGAAGAAATTGTCACTTTTAGTTGTCCCCTCTAGCTGCTGATTGCTGTATCTAACAGGAACGATGGCCTTGAGGCTTGATGTAAAACAGTTAAGTTATATAGATTATTGAGTATCTTTGTTGCCTTGGAATTTAACAAGAGCGGAAGTTCTTGTTCATGTATGTCTCGATTTAGAGCAAGAAAGCCAACGCTACATTATTTCTCTGCTATTTAGATCCACCAACAGCAATATTGTATGATTCACAACAATGATGTTCTTTCCAATTGCTCCTAACCATCATTTGCTTAAAATGTGTTAAATTAATATATTTGTCAAATCTTCTTATATACAAACTATGATGTGGTTTTTGTATTATATTATATTTTTATTAATTTGGTCATTTGAGTTTTTTAATTGACTAAGTTAGTTTTGCCAGCCGAAGTTGTTGCGAGTTTCAGACTACAAAAGCCAGTGGCTCTGCTAAATGCCAATATTGGAAAACTTCAATTTGACATCTTTGAAGAAATTGGTGTCCCTGATTCTTCGGTGCTCTTTCTTTTACTCTTAATGCATATTTTATGTTTACCTCAACATGAACATGCACTTATTGAATGCTTTAACTCGATCAGGTAGCCGTAATCTATCTGGAGCCTTTGGGTGGATCTAACTGGACAAATGTGGTTTTTGGAGTTTGGCCCTATCCAAGAAATTCAACTCTCTCAACAACTGGGCTAAGCATACTTAGGGAGTCTTTTATGTCCTTGGTCGTAAGGCAGTCAACTCTTCATCTGACTGCATCCTTGTTTGGGAACTCATGGTTCTTTGAAGTGCTTAAGTTTCCTGGAGGGATCACCATAATACCCCCTCAAAGAGCTTTTCTTTTGCAGAAGGTGCAAATGCTTTTCAATTTTACTTTAAATTTTTCTATTGATCAAGTCCAGGACAAAGTCAGTGAACTGAAGGATCAGATGAAGGCTGGACTACTTCTCAACTCGAATGAGGTTTGAACACAATGTCCATTCCCTGTGCCAATGGCTTCTTTCATTTTCACTTAAATGATATATTTTTTTTTTCTACTTTTCATTGCTTATGGTGCATCTGTTTACTGAATTACATTTGTTACCATAAACAGATTATTGAAAGAAGCTAGCTTCCGGGTATGCTTAAGGTTTTTTTATGTGCACAACCTGAAGAATTTAATATCTGAAGCCATTTTATTGATCATTTTTTATGGGATCTTGATTTCTAGTTCTCCTATATAGAGTGACTATTATTTGTAGTTACTATTACAATTACCAGACCCTAGATAATTTAGGGTATAGCATTGGCTTGAAACAGACTCCTACTAGTCATTTTGGAAAATCTAGTAGAGCAATTTAGGCAAGGATGTCTCAAAAGAAAAAAAAAGAACGCTTCAGGTTGATACAATGCAACTGTGCCCCGTGCCTGTATACCTGGTGCAGTTGTCAATGGGCACTTGCCTCATCACCTGCATAGCATGATCCCATGGTTCCAGTGGCAAAACATCATCTTGGATGGCTTATGTGAGCATTCTGATATATAAGCTGCAACTTATAAATAACAAGTTACTAATAGTGAGCTTTTCACTTCTTAAATTGTTGTTTTTTAGATACTAACTTCTTCGTTACTTGTTGCAGAATTTATATGTTAGATTGACAAACTTGGAGGGCTCTACAGTTGCTCCTCCAACAATTGTTCAAACCTCCATTATACTTGCAGTTGGGAATCGGCAGCCCTCCCTGCCAAGGTGGAAGGAGTTGGCTCAAACAATTCGGAATTCTTCTGCGGGAAACCTTGGCCTAAATCATACTGTATTTGGTAGAGTAAAGCAAATACGTCTTTTCTCTTTTCCTCAACATTCCTTGAATAATGGAGGAAATACTGGTTCACCAAGTCCAGCTCCTCAACCAAATCCATATCATAATCATCGTTACTTGCACCACCACCATCATCACCATGGCCATCATCACCATATTCCTATGCACCTTGCTCCTGCTCCTGTGCCTGATACAGCTCCACAACCTGCTTACCAATCTCCAACTCCCTCTGGCTGCCGATATCGATTTTCAAGAAAACCAAGAAGCAAGGGTTATTTAGCCCCAGTTGCTGCACCTGTTGATGCTCCAAAGCATTCTGCTGCACCAGAAGCTGTTTTGGGGCACTCTACTAGGCCTGCAAGTGCTCCACAACATCTACTTGCTCCTCGTGTGCATGAAAATTCACCTGTTCCAGCTCCAAACATGAATCCACCTTCTCCTTCACCTGCTGTTTCTTTTACCCATGTTCAACCTCGTAGTGAGGGTATAACAGATAACAAGCCTCCTGATAGGTCGCCATCTATTTCACCTGCACCATATTCATGTGAGTTTTTCTCATACTATCACTGATTATTTAGCAAAAGCTTGAATTGTTACACTAACTTCTACAGAAAATGATATAATTAACTGAAAATGAGCTAAAGAGAAGACATGTGATAGTATGATCTTGTTTCAACATGGTTTCAAATATTTTATCATGTGATTTCTTGCCATAGTCAGAGCTTGTTAATTTTTTTGATAATGACTTATGGAAAATAGATAAAAACATTGACTGCTAAGATCTTGCTATGACATAATTTTCCGAATAATTTCATGATTTGAAGTGGATTTTTCTTGTCTTTATTCTTTTGAATAATCAACTTGATTAAACCTGATCTAGGTCAAAGTTAAGTTTTTATAACTTTTGACATGATGGGTGTCATCACATGTTGTTTTACCCATTCTATCAAGTTTCTTCTCGTTTTTGTGGAATAACCATTTTCTAGTTATGTCTATCATGCATGATCTTGATCAAGTTTCTTCTCATCTGCATAATTCATTGGTAGTGTTGTATACTTGATGATTGTCCCCTTGGGTGACATCGTCAGTCCAAAAACTGGGGACTGATGTGTTGTGGTTTTAACCAATTCTAATCAATTAAATGGTTAGACTAGGAAATACCAGTTGGTCAAAATTTTTAGTATACATTGTATCTTGAATCCAAGGGTGTGCACTTTGGTGTTCCATATGTAATTCCCTTTATGTGCCCATGACTATAAAACCATGCTTCTCTTTAGGAGTTGAAATTACTCGGCTTAATGAAGAAACGGATGTGGATGGTCTCAGACTTAATGAATGTTTTAGCAGATGGTTGCAAAAAGTAAGGTTCATTAGCTATCTGTTAGCAATCTCATTGGACCAGTTGTCACTGAGAATGATCAGTTCTGTATGTTAGCCAACTTCCTATATCATTCTTCAACAGATTGACTTTGTGGGTTTAAGTGTTACCAGAGTTTGTGCATATGGTTTGTGTGGTAGAGGCTACGGGGTACATTCCTGTTTAGTAAATATTTCTAATTTCATAGTTATCCCTTTTCCAAGCTATCCATGCAGATATCCTGCCAATCCCTTTTAATCTCTGTCTGTCCTTGTGAATGACCATCACCAAATGCTGGCGTGTCATTATCAGCTCCTCCAACTGCAAGTAAGAAGAAGGAACTGTCAATTTTAGTTAAGAAGAAGCACTCCAAGTGTAAGCCTTTCTTTTTTACTAGACTATGTGGAGTTATTGAATTCCATTGGCTTCAACAAAGGTCACAGATGCATCCTTTTAATTCCAAGAACATTTATCAAGAGGCTCGATATTCAACTTTAATATGGTTTCTTAAAGAGTTGTTAGAATGGTCCCTTCAAGTTATTATTAAATTCCAAGAACAATGTTGTTTTTACTATTCATCCCTTGAGTAAAGAGAGACAAGTTATTCATTGTTAGATGACATTGTCCAAAGGAAATGATATTTTGTTGTCTGTCATTCATGGAGCTAATTCTGGATCTGAAAATATGGAAGCTATTGGAAAGTTTAAGATGTAGACATCAATTGTACTATTTTATGGGTTCTCCTAGGAGATTTGAATGCAATAATAAATCCAGATGATTCCAAGGATAGAAAATTTTCTCTTAGCAATTGTGCTGATATGAAGGAATGCTTTTTAAAATTGGTGTCAATGATTTAGAATATAAAGGCTTCAGTTGGTCTTGATGGAAGCAACAATTAGTAGTTGATAGAATTAGCAGGAAACTTGATAGATCTATGGTGAGCTACTTTTGGATGCAGAAATATCCAGGATTTGAATTTGACTTCTTTAATCATGGTGTTTCAGGCAACACCAATGACGATTTCTATTATGCATGAGTTTAACAGCAGGAGAGGCCTTTTAGGTTCTTTAGCCGTTGTCTCGATCACCCTATGTTCATGATTATTTTGGCACAAGGATAAAATCAAAGAGTTGTTAGTTGTAAAATATATTAGGTTGTCCTAGCAAGGATATAAATCTCGAATCTAGACTAGTAGTTTCGCTAAACGTCCAGACTGGTAATGTACCATACACCTAGTCTTACACACCCTCACCATTCAGTATCATTTATTGTGAAATAATTTTCTTGATTTAGTTTTGTGAGTGTTTTGAAATGATCATTTTGACTGTTTGACATGGTTAAATGTTTTTAGTCGTTAACCAGACATCTTAACCCTTTTTTGTTTAACTTTTTATACTTAATGACTAGTTTAAACTTGGGCTCTTAATGAGGTTCAAATAGTGTTAAGAGAAATATTCTCTATTTTGGAATGAGAAAAACAATTCCCTTCCATCCATTATGGATGTTTTTTATTGTTTTACTGTTAAAATATGGAAGGAGTCTTCATGAAATTCGTTCATGTTCATACATATAAGAAGAATCATGGTTCGTCGTACCATGGTATATCGTCCAGTATGGGCGGTACATACCGATCCGATAAGGAAACCGGTATGGGCGGTACATACCAGTTTGTTGGTTCGTCCCACTATACTATGTGTTTGCACATCGGTATGTATCATATAGATTGTTGGTCGGTACATTGGTACGGACTGGTAAGACGAACCGTGAGAAAAATATCCAATCATATTTTCAAGTGAATGTAGGGGTGAGTTTTCATCGTAGAACAAGATTTACATGCATTCAGATTCCATTTCTAATCGAACAAACAAAGTTAAATGAAGATGACTAATTTTGAATTTTCGTCTAAAGTATCAACTATTTAAATAAGTTTGGAAGAACTAATTTGATCAAATACTTGTTTGACAATTAATCAACAATGGTTATGCATCATCTTGTTGGCTCATCAGGGTTCTTCTTTGTTGGATGGCTCTCCTACTATTGTAGACTTCCTTATTCTAATTAAAATTTTCAGTATTTTTGGAAAACAAAATGAATGCTAATGTGTCTTTGAAATAGACGAAGAACCAAATCAAGTGCATTGTCCTAAATGTGAAGCATCAGAAGCAATTGTTACCTGTTCGACTGTTACCACTGTTCTTATAAACTCTTTGCTTCATACAATTACTGCATTATTCTTGGTGTAACATCAGTTTCGTTTGTGTTCAGCTTTTGCTTCAGGCAAGAGTTCTGTTCATTTGCTCCTTGCACCACTCTTGTACGTGATACTGAGTTGTTAAGAAGGGAAAGCTGTCTACAAGAGAAGCTGGACAAAGTAGTCCGCGATGCCATAAGAAACCAGAAGTTAGCAGGGAGATGCAACACAACTTTGATGTTGTATATATGGAGTAACTGCAGTTTAGCAGGTATGTTTTCCGGTCAAAGCCACCGAGGTGGCAGGCCATCGATAGTTACGCATGGGTTTCGCGGCTATGTACTATTTTTCACACTAAGTTAAGCAATGTATTTGGCCTCTAATTATTTCCTATTGGCTTCCATTTGACTGGATGATGTTTTTCCTCAGAGGTAGCTTGCACCACCTTAATCTCTGTTAACGGCTGAACCTAATTTAGAACTGAGGTATGTCTCCTTTGATCACAAGCTTGTTGGTAGGCAAAAGGCTATTTTTAGATATTGATATTCATCTAAAATACTGGGAACATAAGTGTTGAGTTAATTAGTGAAAGCAATGAAGGGTATAATAATCATAATTTATGGTAGTTGATATAAGTTTATAAGAAGGATGTTAAGAGGAGTGACAAATATTTGAAGGTGTATAGAAGAAGACAATTAGTAGAAGGGATCATAGCAAGTAATTGTCTAATTATCCTGTGTATGAATATAGATAATTTTGAATTTAAAACAAGAAAATACCAAGAATGTCTTTAACAATGATGTGTAGTATCTTCCAAGGGATCTTAGTTAACTGGCGTAGTGGGATAGAAAATTTCAAAACTGTTGTTAGAATCAACTTCCAATAGATTAACTTTTTAAGAGTAGTTAAGAGTGCTACCACAGTGCAGCCCACCCTTCCCAAAGGTACTGTACTAAGGAAAACTTACTCTAAAACTGTTTGTTCGTTTCGAAGTCAGATCGTCAAATCGAATCACTCACAAAGATAGTTCTTCGACTTGGTTCGTAGTCGAATGTTAGCGCTCGATGGGAATCGAAGCTACGTTGATGATGGTCCAATATAGAACAATTCCTTTGCACTCTCTCTAGGATTTCTAGGTCATAATCCTTTGAACACACCTTTTTTTTTTTTTTTTTTGGATTTCAACAGAGATAATTTATTTTATTTTCAAAAAAATAAATAATTAAAAGAAAAAAATTGGCGTGCCGCATGCTGCATTCCGAAAATCAAATAGAAAAAATAAATGAAAACAACTAAGGGCATTTGGTCTAGTGGTATGATTCTCGCTTTGGGTGCGAGAGGTCCCGAGTTCAATTCTCGGAATGCCCCAATTTTATTCTTTGTTTTGTCTTAGATATTTATTTTAATTTATTATAAATTGAAAAAGATCCACAATGGCATTCAGGGCATTTGGTCTAGTGGTATGATTCTCGCTTTGGGTGCGAGAGGTCTCGAGTTCGATTCTCGGAATGCCCCAATTCTATTTTTTGTTTTGTCTTATATATTCATTTTAATTGAATATGAATTTAAAATGATACAAAATAGCATTCAGGGCATTTGGTCTAGTGGTATGATTCTCGCTTTGGGTGCGAGAGGTCTCGAGTTCGATTCTCGGAATGCCCCAATTCTATTTTTTGTTTTGTCTTATATATTCATTTTAATTGAATATGAATTTAAAATGATACAAAATAGCATTCAGGGCATTTGGTCTAGTGGTATGATTCTCGCTTTGGGTGCGAGAGGTCCCGAGTTCGATTCTCGGAATGCCCCCTTTTTTTATTAGACATTTAATCTTTCATTTTTGGGCAATATTCTTTACACGTGTTTTAAGCTATTTTCATTATTGTTATCATTTTCAATATAATGTTTAATTAATTCATTGCCCAAAAAAGCAGTGGGTCTTGTCGAACTTTTTATTTAATTTTTATTTATTTAATTCATTTTCAATATAACTGATTCTAATTTAATTTTTATTTATATTTTTTTTAGAATTAAATTTATTTTTTTTTATAGTAGTCTTGTCGAACTTTTGGACTGCAGTGGGTCTTTAACTATCGAGACAATCTCGGAACAAAACCACACAAGAAATGGTGCATCTCATGGTACCTAATAATTTGATCTACTGCACACATACTATTCATTAACATTTTCTAAACTCTAAACGCCTATTTCGATAGATGATTTCACGATCAAATGGCGAGAGAGGACGTATTGGCGTCAAAAATCGCTTCCACAAGAAACTTCTACTAAGAGCTTTATGCTTACATCAGTTCTACAGATAATGAGTCCACTTAGGGCATAGTGCTTGTTATATACTTGTATAATCCTTATGAGTTAAGTGAGACTATTAGTCTCTAAGGTGGTGGTTATATGAAATCATCAACTACTATTATTTGACCATGCAAGCGAGCGTCCACAGAATCAATCACAAGGCATTTATGGTTCCTCTAAATAGGTTTAGTTTTAATGACATAAGAAGGTTATTTTGGAAAGCTTTGTGAGCATTAACAGAAGAATCCTATAATTATGCTTCTTTCATAGGCAACAATTAACCATTAACCTGCAATATATACTTTCCACAAATCCAATCTAACATCATGGAAAATGACATTACATGGCTTTCATGTAAAGAAAGCAAATCCATGGAAACAAAACCCAACAAGCAGACATTAATATCACTTCCTCCAAACTTAATACAAGCAAAGCAAATCACAGATCAGAAATTCTAATTGATCCAACTCTCTTTGGAAAGTAACACAAGTTTATTCCCTCTTCCCTAACATTTAAGTCCTGCTTGAAGCTTAGCTTGTGAGCGTGCTCAGAAGAACTCTAGCCATCCATTCGAATGATACAACGAAGACCCACACCTTGGAGCATGTAGTCAAAAGCCTTGTTGATCTCAGAGAAGGTCACACTATGAGTTATGAACTTTTCCAGTTCCAGCTCCTGCACAAGTTGCGCGTGCCAGCCAAGGAAGAAGGATTAGAATGGTGCACTTGCATCAGATCGGATACATGAACTCATCCTTTTACCTTGTTCATATACTTTTCGACGACTCCGGGAATGTCCGACCGCGGTTTGTAGTTTCCGAAGAAGGTTCCCTTCAAGGTCCTTTCGTTGAGGAAGTTCACAGGGTGTGTCTTGAATACGGCATCCTTGTGAGGAACCCCCACGAGTACAGCAACACCCCAACCCTGAGGTTGATGACACATTTCCATGATACTAACGAATGGTAGTCTAAATTCTAGTGCTGGTGGATTCGGAGGAAAGCAAGGTTGGGAAGCAAGAACATACATCATGAACACATTCAAATGCGGAGATCATGGCGTTTATGTTGCCGGTGCATTCGATGCTCCGATCGACTCCACCATTGGTCATTTCAGCAAGCACCTGGAAGAGACACTAGTTTCAGTCGGACACATCATTGCAGTTGGTGCAAAGAATACATTTTAAGGTAGAACTCAGGAGAGGAGTTTCCATGTAATGAAAGGTGGTGTGGATGAAACAGAGATGGGTATCCATTCCATTGCTATTCAACTCTCATTATCAAAATAAGGAAACACCCAACAATTAAATTGCAACAATGTGAGACTTCTTTCATATCAACCATTTTTTGCATTTTGGCTGCAATATTTCAAAAATTGATCTTAAACAGTTCAATGAACTCTGGTTTTTCCTTGAAATTCTTGTCTTTACCAGATGGAAGACTTTAGTGACTTGTATTAACAATATTGTAAACATTTCACATAGAATTTCTACACTTTCTTCTTAGGTTTTCGATGTTCCCTTAATGGAATGTTACATAACAATATCAGGGTCCTTCTTGCTACACTGATTCATATAGTGCCATTTCTTGCTGTTTTAGTACAATATTAGTTTGGTATTAAGTCCTTAACATTCACTTTTCTTTTTCTCTTATTTGCATTGACAAACATGAAAAAATATTATTCTTGGTAATACAATGTTAACAATTCTATACTAGTATAGAAATGCAAGGTTTTGCACAATGACATGATAATGTAAGGAGCAATATACCAGCATGAATAATTAACATTAGAAACAAACCTCTTGAACTGGTTTCTTATGGTCTGCTGGATTCACAAACTCATTTACACCAAACTTCTTAGCTGGTGACAAAAACCAATGGAGTCAGAACAAATTACTCACAGATCAAAATGTAAGGAGCATCAAACTTAGAGATGTGCAGTAAGAGTTTTGAGGACTCTCACCTCCCTCAAATCTGCTAGGATTAAGATCAACACCGATTATCCTTGATGCCCCTGAGGCCCTTGCCCCTTCAGCAGCCTAGTAGTACATACATCACATGTTCTCAAACCGATGAAGTGATGTGCGAGATGTAATGACAAGATGAGATAGAGGAAGAAACTCACTGCAAGTCCTACAGCTCCAAGGCCAAAAACCGCAACTGTTGAGCCTTTTGGTGGTCTTGCAACATTGACAGTAGCACCATAACCTACAAGAGATTAACAAGCACAAGGATCAGAAGCAATGTCCATAATAACACTCCATAGATCCCATGCACAGCATCTGCCAATCACCTGTTGAAATGCCACAGCTAACAACACAGACTTTATCAAGAGGAGCCGAAGGGTTGATCTTGGCGAGACAACCAACATGGATGACGGTGTACTCGCTGAAGGTAGAGGTGCCCAAGAAATGGTAGATCGGCTTTCCATTGATGGAGAACCTCGACTGCCCATCACCTATCATCACTCCTCTGTCGGTGTTTATTCTGAGGAGATCACACATGTTGCTTTCTTGGGACTTGCAGTGAGCACATTCTCCGCATTCTCCCGTGAAAATAGGCAGGACATGGTCTCCCGGAGCGAGACCGGTCACACCCTCCCCCACACTTTCCACAACTCTAACATCACGAAACCACAATCACGACCAAAGAACAACTCCAATGAATCAATTGACATGAAATGTGGATGCATACCCTCCTGCTTCGTGGCCAAAGATCCGAGGAAACACCGGAGTCTGGCCCTGCAAATCACAGAACACACGGCTAATATAACCATGAAGCAGATATAACATGGTACATCTCAAAGGTAGCGTCTTTGATGGTACCTTAGCTTCCCAGAAGTAGACGTCGGTGTGGCAAAGAGAAGTGTAGAGGATCTTCACCCGAACTTCCATGGCCTTTGGAGGAGCCACCTCGATCTCTTCGACCACCAGCGGCTTCCCAGCCTCCCAAGCAACCGCAGCTGCAGAAAACACCATTCAGCACTAAACCAAAACCAACCCAAGCATTACGACTCCATCATCACAATCGACACCTACCTCTGCATCTGATGACCTGACCAGCCGTGCTCGACATCTCTACCACTCTTTTTCCTCCCTATACAGATACAATGCACATTCGCAGAGTAAGAGCGGGGATCGACACAGCTATATATAGCCACCAAGCGAGAGAGAGAGAGAGAGAGAGAGAGAGAGGGTGAGGAACACAAATCGAGTCCTACCTCTCCCATGTTTTTCTCACAGTATGGTCGCGTGGACGCCTCTCGATCCCATACAACGGCGTGACGAGGACCCGGTTTCGGAGTACAGTGCCCCGCATCGGCCTTTTCGGTATGATGTACCCGTGGGTGAGACGAACATAATAACTGACGAGTTGAGTCGGTGGGATGCCGAGAAGAGAGACGTCTAAAACTATGCGCCGGAACAGGGGAATCGACCCGTGGATTCTACTGCGGCCCTCGGTATCGTTCCGCACGCGAATTCGTGACGCGTTTCGCGGGAATTAGCGGGAGCATCGGAAAGCGTGCCGAGAGAAACGTGTTGTACCCATCGCAGCAGAAGAACATTACTATGCCTCGTGACTTTAGTCGCCACATTTGTGTCGACCGACCGGCGTGGGACGGCGGAGAGCAGAGTCATATATCTCTTTATGCCTAAATTATTGATATCAACTCATTTGTTAAAATTAAGGGTTTAAATTTTTTTTTTGGTAATCATCGCACCCATTTATGAAAATTTGAAATTTTAAAATTTTATTTAATGATTTTTGAAAAAAAATATATATTTCATAACTCATTTGAAAAAAATATACATATATATTTCATAAATATTTTTTTATTTATTTTAGAGAAATTTTTTATTTACTATTAGAATATTGACTATAAAAAGAAGTCGTAGATATGATTTTTTTTTATTTTTATTAAAATTATTAAATTAGATATAATAAGAAAAACCTTTGCTGACTTGACACCGTATCGATGACTTTAGGTTTTCTTTCTCATCTAATTCAGGTTTAAAGTATATTGAATTGGTCATTCTTTAGAGGCCATCATCGTGAGGAGAAAAGATATTAGTTGATTTAAATTAATAAATAAAAATTTTGATTGAATTGAGTTATGTTATTTATCATATATTGTTAGAAAAGAAATTTTATATCATTTTGGCTATTCTAATAAAAGTCACGAGTCTAACTAAACAGATATTGATGTCACATATAGCGATGAATCAGCTGTTCTGCCCCCTAAGGAAATGTGGGTGGCTCCTAAAGACAGCTTTCTAGGGGAGGCTTCACCTAACTTAGAGATTGAGTGTGATGGGTGCTTTGGTAGGGCTTTACAATAATAGGTTAGCTAATACTGCCATATCTACCAAAAAGTCTATGAACTTAGATGATTAAGCTTTTCTTGCCTTCAATATATTGTTTCCTATCTTGCCAATACAAGCAAAATATCGAATACCTTGATATTATGGAGTAATACTTGTAATATCTCAGTTTACTCTTATATTATTTCTAGATAAAGATTTAGATTGACTTATAAGATTTTGATTAGATTTTAGGTTACGAACTATCACTTTCGATTGATAAAAAAGAGAAAAAAAATAAAAAGATTTTATAAAGATTAGAACCCATAGGCTATGAGTTGGAAATACTAATCACTATATTATGTAAATTATTTATATCTTAATCTTTTTTTTTTCAATCGGTTTAGTTCAGTTTCGATTTCTGATTTAGTTCAAAACCATGAAACTATTGATCGTTTCTGATTCCAATTTTGATCGATTTAGTTCTGATTGGATTTATTGTTCAAACCGAATCATAATGAATTGATTATCGATATAGGATCATCGGGCACATAACATGCCTCAATAAGCTAATAAATCAATTATTCTAAGCTTAAAGGCTAAATAAAAGGAATGCTTAAAAACAAAGTTATGGTGTGATTACAAGGACACATGGATTTGATTACTCAGAAGCCCAAGTCTCACATTAGAAATATGGGTACAACATCTTCTATTGATGCAATTCAATTGTACAGTATGAGATCAAGTTTTATCTAATCCATTAATTCACCAATAAGCTAGTAGATAAGATCCTCCATGCTTTGTTTTGCTTCCTCTGCTGTGGTTTGTGTGGTCTTGTAAGCTAAATTTACCTCATTTTCAACTTATTCTCAGTAGATCAATCAATCCATGTATCTATCTTCCTCTGTTTTGTTTCATGTGGCTGATGTCTCATGCAAACTTGTTCTCAAAAGAGAAATGGGGGAGCAGAAAACATATCAGAAAATGAATAGACAAAAATGAAACCCAAAGACTTCCATAGAAATGAAGAAACAGTCTCAGGAATCAGAAACATGTCTGATAACAGCTTAAGAACTTCACAACTGCAGCAGCAATCTATGACAAGGAATGAACAACTTGAAACTTTTATTCGATGAGGCAATTGTCAGAATAACAAATGGCTGAACTGTTAAAAGGAAATCAGAAACAGTTTGCTGCTTCCTTCATCTATTGTCATTTAATCGATTGGAGGGTATGTCGAGTTTGGCAACCTTTGGCCATGAACAAATGATGCGAACAGGCGAAGAGCTCGCCCAGGTTGTGCAAATGGAACCATGTGAGATGCACCTCTTACCGTCGCAAAAGTCAATAGGTTCCCGTATTCTGTTACCCAGCCGCCGACCTTGTCATAATTAGAAAGAAGGCGATGAGCTTAAATACATGGATAAGTTGGTTAAAAAGAAAACAATAAGAGCATGGTAACAAAGATTGAAATTGTACAAACACAGTTTCGCAATCTTAGTTCTATTTTGTGACCACCTAATACAAACAATATCCGAAAACATTGTGAGTAAACACATTGGTATTAATTACAAGAGACAACTGTGAATTATTCTTTTTCCAGTAAACGATAAGAACAAGATGAAGATTCAGTTTCTGCCACCATTTCTGTTACTTCCATGTTATACTTATCATTCCTATGTGATTGAATGTATTCGAGAATAACAAGGAAATCTGAAAAATGGCATTTGAAATAACAAAAAGCCACAGAGGATATTTGAATACCTGGCCTTTGTAAAACCAATTACTGTAAGGGACTGTTATTCCAAATTTCAGGTCATGAGCTAATTCTCGCACAAGCGTTCGAGAGCCCAAGAGCGGCACAACAGAATCTTGGTCACCACTGTAGCCACAAGATGTTGAACAAAGATTTTTAGCCTGAGTATGAAACATATAATACTGGGTAGATGTTCAATGTTTGCAAACATCAGACTTTACCTGAAAACCCAAACTGGTATTTGATGCTTAACAATTCTCTTGAGCAAGGGCAGGATATTGATATTACCATCGGTGTAGCTGTAGTTTAGGACACTGACAAAGAATCATTTGTAAAATCAGCAAAAGAAGTTGTGAGAAATAACCATCAGCTGCATTCTATAGTGAGAGATCGATTTCATATTTACCTTGATTTTGTGAATTAAAGGAATAACAATATATGAAAGAAAACATTCACAAGATGATTTGTTAAATAATTAGACAAGAAAATTTCAGTTCCGTATATTGTTAGGTTAAGAACCATAGTAGGAGTCCCCAGGAATCCGATATCATTGTAATACAAAGAGAAAATTTTGTGCTTTGATTTGCTAGCTAACATATTTTGGTTCCAAAATTTCATAGCTATCAGCAATACTGCTTCCCGGATAACTTTCAAGAATAATAAGCAGAACTGGATATCTTGCATTTCATTTCAAGTGAGAACCATTTCAACAGATCTTAACAAAACAACTCTATGAGAACATTTTCTTCAAAAAAAAGAAAAGAAAAAATGGCAGAGGCATAAACTAAGTTCGACTTCAATATAGCCTCATTTTAGCAGATAGAATATACTCTTTTTATTGAATAGCCTTTGTGATGTATAGAGAGGACTGATAACCAATTTCTTTCTTAATATAGTTCATATTCTTAAAAGTTGAACATGCTAATTTTTCTTCCTAATGTTATATATGTTAATCATCTTTTCTCGATATCCAATTCTGGAATCATTATGCTTCCTCTATTATATTAAAAGAAAATCATGCTCTCCTTAGAATGTTAAAACATGACCAGCAATGAACAGTTATGTTATTTACAAAAAGCTCAGTTTGCTCTTAACTGATAGATCAATATGTAAATCGTCTCTGATTTGCATGTAGATTTTGTCATATCTATACAAAAAAATACAAATATCGATTGGGATAAGAATAAAAACACCTACTTACTACACATGCTCCAAGGATAAGGCAATTTTGTCCTGTTAGCATGAAGAGAATGTTGAACTTCTGGAAGGTTGAAATAGAAACGCCTTTCATAGGACATGCAAACATCAACACCAACACTCAGCTTAGTGACCTGAGGTTTGACACGGACGCAAAAAAGAGAATTAGATGAAAACTTTGCAAGTATTTGTTATAGTAAAATTTCTATGAAATAATACAAAGATTGAATAGATACACATACATATTTTCGTAATCTTAACTCTTGCTCCACGAGTGAAGGATAACAGACATCCAGAATCACGTCATATGAATTTATGTAGTCCCCAACCACGGCATTTGCCTCCAGAATTGCATCATTGCATGATTTGCTCACATTATGTGCACTGCTGAAGGTGTAATCCTCAAAATCACATTCGTTAATGATCGTCAGGCCTATCTCATCAGAAATCATGCCATGTGACCAGAAAAACTCATATGTTGCTGGAATATCCCGATCAAGCTTGAGAAGTGGGTTCCCAATCTGAGCAGTAGAGTTTGAAATGTTTATATGTATAAATCAACAAATAATCTGGCAGTAAAAGCAAGTCTTCTTACAGCAACTCCTTTGATCTTGAACTTGAAACCCACAGAATGCTGATTATGATTCAGGAGAACATTGGCCAATTGTGGTATGTAGTGCCCTGTGGATCATTTATATAAAATAAAAATGGTAAACCTGTTCTTTAATGCATAGGAGGGAGAACTAGTAAGGGATGCTTTGACCTGCATAGCTTTCTCCAGTCAGAAATAAATCCCTTGATCTGAACTCAGGGAATTTGTCATACCATCGCAACAGAAATATGTACATGTCATTGGCTTCCAAGACAGAAGGATAAAAAAACAGTTAGAAGAGAGAACAATGGCAGATATTGAATTATACAGTTAATCAAAAACACAAACAGAATAAACCATATTTTAAGAAACTGAAGTTGGAAAAAATTATAATTCCCTTGTTAATCGAAGAATAAACTGAATAAACACAGAGGTGCAATGGAGTCTACAAGCATACCAGTTGATTCGTCGTCGCGATTATAATCAGAAGTTGTATTCGAATAAGACCATCCAACCCCAGCAGGAGATTCGACAAAAAGGAGATTTGATACTAGGATGTTGAACAACATGAGTCAGTTAAGTGAATCAGAACACAAGGTATCTAATTTATTTTATAATTTCTGTAGCGGTTCAAATTATTTCACTTGGGTTGACAAGATAACGAAACCTTTATTCCATGACATTTTATTTATTCGAAGGCCCCGTCCATCTCCTCTAGGGTAAAATGGACCCAACTCAGTGAATGCACCACCTCCGACCGAAGAACAACCTGGACCTGCATATAAAATCATTTGAGGCATTCGGCATTATCAGATCCAGTCTATTTAAACTTTTATAATATTTCTAGCAAGTATGAATTTAAAGAAGAAATATGTCGATTTATATACGTATCAAATGTAGAGGACAAATATAAAATTCAAGACAAAGCAAAGATAAAAAGAGTATGTTTTAATTCCATTCTTCTATGCATACAAACAAATATAGATTCCACAAGGTGCCTTTTCGATGTCCACAAGTATAGAATTATAAATCAAGTTGACCCTGAAAAGAATTCCGCTTAATTCTTTTCTATTTAGTGTCCATTTGATTCCTGCTGAAATTTGTGAACAGTTCAGAATTGTGACAGTCAAGAAGCTGTACAATCCACAGCATATCCGACAAAAGTTTTGCATGATTCTGGTGCAAATTAACATATTTCAATTCCATTATTAGGTAAGAACAAAACTAAAAGAGAAGAATTTATATACTTCAGTTTCCAATTGTGCATGTCTATCAAGTATCTTCTTCGAGGAAGCAAGTAAGATGCTAGTATAAATAAGTACATCAAAAGATTGCTTCCACAGTAGCAAATCAAAAGGAAGAAAAATAATTGAATGATGCAAGAAAAGATCATGGATTCTTTTTTTTTTCTTTCTTGTGAGAGAAGCATAAAGTAAAACTTTTACTTCAACAAGAAGATTGCCTACATAGTGGAAAATCAAAAGGTGAAAAAAAAAACAATCAAATGATGCAAGAGACACCAAGTTTTCTGTTTCCTTTTATTTATTCTTTTGACTCAAAGCAAGAAAGATAACCTTTTTCAGCGAGGAGAGTTCGTATCTTGTAGTCCCACCAACAACAACCAGCTCATAAATGGCATAATAATGAATGCACAGATACTTTCAGAAGGAAACAGTGCTAATATAATAAAACCTAAAACAGTAGTAAACATCCCCACATCAAACGACAACCATAATATTTTAAGAAATGAGAGCACAGCGACGTACGATCTAAGCATTCACACGAGCACAAACACATACGACAATCTTTAACAAGGTCAAGCCCGGCATCCGGAAGCAGTTCACAGATCCAAGAACAAGCATCAGTAGGAACAACATCGAGTGCCGCGACACCGAGCAATCCGTATAGTGCCAACAATAGAACAGTAGAAGAAAACTACCAAACCATCTCAAGATGCAAAAAGGAGAAATCTTGATAGCCAAAACACCGAAACCATCGCAAGAGAAAGACGCAGACGTGTAAATCGAGCAATCTCGATCGAGAAAGCATCGAGATCACCAGACAGAAGATGAACAAGGAGTGATTTTGTCAACAGGAAAGGCCACCAAACACCAACCTCCATTGAGCCAGAGGGTGAGAGGCTTCTTGTGGGCGTCTCCGTCAGCCTCGGCAAGGTAATAGAAGAGACTCCTCCCCGCCTTCACATCAACATCCACATGCCCTGCGTACTGCCTGAATCCCACCTTCGGCTGCCCAGGCAATCTCACCACCAAGTCCTCTTCCGGAGACCCTTCAACTCCCCTCCACGCCACCAACAACACCACCACCGCCACCAAACACGGCCTTCTCAACCACTCCATCTAGCAATTCTACGAAGGAAAGATACCAACCTTTAGCTTCTTCCCTCTTCCTTTCCCCTCCCTATAAGCAATAGAAGAAGAGAACAGCTTCTCGGTACAACTCACTCTGCGACAAATAAAGAGCTTAGATTTTAGCTGAACCACAACTGAAATCTGGTATGAGGACAAATATATGATACAAATCACGCCTGCTACGAACAAAGAGCACAATTTTAGACGGGGCACCCTCGAAGGCGGAAGCTTGTCTTAATGGCAATAAGAGGAGGGAAGTCCTATAAATGACATGACCTGTTCAAGTTCCGTTGACAAACTTCAATTGCAAGGTTGGAGCTTTGGGCTTGGGAAGGGGAGAGTGTCGACTCGATAAAGGAAGGAAGAAGTAAAAGCAAGTCTCATTAGTGGATTGACCACACCACTGCCACAAGGCATGACCTCAAAGTTCTAGGGAAGGAGAAGCATGACAGAGGGAGGAGAGGTGGGGGGTGAGTGGCTCAATGTGTTTCGGGTGTGTTGAACTAATGATGAAATGAGAGAACAGATACCTTCTTCTTTGGCCTAATTTAATACCATGGGACCTTACTGTGCGTTGTTTAGCTTTGGCTTTTCCTCTCCTTTTTGGCTTTTTGGTCATTTGGCTGATCCACGACAGAGTGCATCCTGCACGTGTAGGTAGCATGAGCAGTCCATATCATTCGAGGCGTGGCCGAACAAAGAAGAATTGGCAATTCTCGTGGAAGAATTAAAATGGGTAGCCAGTGGAATGAGAACATGGCAGGCATCAGATTCAGAAGATGATGAGTTTGAACACAATGTGAGGGGGTAGATGATTAACGATGACCCGACCATGGGACCATGAGGCATGCCGGTGATTGAAGTGAACAAAAGACCAGACAGACCGTGGTTTGTATGACCAGCAGCAGCTTGACACGCGAAGTTAGTGCTTTGGATTAGGTAGAGCATTCAGCCTCGTCAATCCTGTGATGATTAATGTCTGAGGGTCAATAGTGGAGCAGTCACCATGAAGAGATCGGAGTTCCAGTCTACATGGATCAATTGTGGTACCTGTGTAAGGTGATAATTGTGCTCGTGTCAAGAAAGAGAGAAAAAGATGAGACTTTGTGTGAGAGAGAGGATTTGATGGATGGTGGAAGGTGGAAGGTGGCAGGGGAAGGACAAAGGTATGATGTTTAATGATTGGGAGGTGAATAGATTGTTCATTATAAATCGCCCTTAAATCTGTAAGATGATGCGAGATCGCATGCACCAAATAAAAATCTGGAAGCATGATATCAGATCGAAGATAGCAAGCAGAAGTAGACAGCCATCGCTGTCAAACAGCTATCCAGATTCCAACTTCTTCCATGGACACCAATAATGTTCTTCTGTTCTTCAACATGTAGTGGGAAAATGGTGAATTAATTCTCGTCAATCAATTTGGTTCCTGACAGAGATTGATGGGCCAGACGCGAGTGAATAATTCTTGAGAGAGATTGTTGACATCCACTGATGTTTCTTGAGAGAGATTGTTATCCTGGTTTATCTTTTGTGTGCAAGACACTGGCCCCGAATCCATTTCTCATGAAGAAAAAGGTCATTGAAGTTTCTTCCCTTCATATTCTCATTTAAGTTTTCTTATGCTGTGATGGATTCCTGTGTTGACAGAAAAATGCAGTGTAATCTCCAGTAGCCATCAGCTTGTACATGAGTTAAGCAGATCAAGCAAGGAAGACTGGCTAACATCACTTTGATAACACAAGCTTGAGTCTTTTCCTTTCAAAGGTGATTAAACTCTCCAGTTTTAGTCGTTGCAAAAATACAGACACATCATTTGTAGTTTGGCCATCAAATTTTATTTAGTGTATTTTTGGTACTACAAAAATGCTCCAAGTTGCCGAGCAAGAAATTTTGTGACAAGTCGACCAAAGCAACATTAAAGTGAAGAGAAACCAATATTATCCGAAGCAACATTATCTATTCTATCCACACCAGATGAACAATCCAGAAGTGAAATCTAATGTTTTTATTGAACTTGCCAATAAACATGAAATCAAGGGAAAACAAAAACAGCATGTCATTATTTATACTCTAATTTATGTAAAATATTTGCGGGTATCATCTCGTCGAACTCTGGAGGTAACAGCCTACCTAAATACCTAGTTACCTATGGAGAAAGAATTCAGCAAGATAGTGAAAGCAAGAACAAGGGAAGAGACTATAAACTGGGTAGTTTTGCAAGGGAGTTGGATGTCAAGTTCTCATCTGACCAGTTGGGATCACCCCAATGCCACAACATGCTCTGCCAGTAACAAAAATCTTCGAAACACTTTTTCAGACGAGGGTCAGTTATTTTTCTTCTCCAATGGCCGTCGGAATAATTTGCCTTCTTCGCCTGCCTCCGATCCCACTCCAAGGCAGCTTTTTGCTTTGTTCTCAGAAGACAGAAGCTCTGCAAGTGTTTCGGCATCACATCGTGCACTTTCCACCATGTTGTGTGTGCCACATCACTTGCGAATTCCTGCATTATGTCCACATTCCAATTGCAATCATAGTCTCGGAAACACAGCCATGGCTTTAGACCCAAATAGTGGAGAACATAAAGAACTGGCGGATCAGCACCAAACAAATGAGTCTTCATCTCTTTAATCTCCTTCTCATCACCAATCCAATAATGCTTCAAGAAGTTCATGCGCCTTGGTATACGGTGCCACCATGTAAAGACTTCATTCAAGTAACCCTGATCCCCACCATTGTAGGACTCTATCTCATTGATATGATCCATTAACAACTGAAATGTGCAGTTTGAAGGCTCAATAACCATTACACCAGAGTTGAAAAATGTTACATTGTTCCCTGTTGCAGTGATTTCAGGCATAGTGAACAAGAAATCGATGTTTCTTAGGACAAGAAGGTCAGCATCGATAAATATGACCTTGTCATACTCTGTGAGCTGCCAGAGCCTGAATTTGCTGTAATTCCACTCATTGTAAGCATCATGCTCGGCCTTAGGATTTCGGATCCTGGTGATTGTTTTTATCTTCCATCCTGCAGCTTCAAGACCGCTTCTGTGGTGATCACTGACTGTTTCATCAACAAGTATAACTAGGTCTCTCTTTGATCCTGCTAAACGGATACTTTGGGCTGCAGCAATAGCACCACATACATAAACATTGGCAGAGTGGAGAATGGTGGCATATGCTTCTCGGTGAGGAGTATAGGAAAACGGCCGCTCTGTTATTGCAAAGAGTCAAAGGTGAATATATCTAAAAAAAACTAAGTTAGGATAAATGTTAAAGAATTTTATAAGTAGCAGATGCCAATGGTTCAGTTTACATGTAACAGATGCCTAATCTTCTATGCTGATCCTTCTTAGATATTCAATTTTTTATTGTTGCTGAGAGTAGCTTCCAGCGTGAACAGTTAGAAAATGATTCTAGTTTTCTAGTTTGGAGAAAACAAATGCTAAGAAAACTGACAAAGAATTAGTTCTTATACTCGAGCAAAGAATATTGAAAGCGCATGAGCACATTCAAATGAGTTTCTTTTTCAAATTAGACAACTTGATTCAGTAAAAATGAGTCTTATTAATGAGCCTGTCAAGTTAAAGTCCTAAAATTTCAATTTCTTACCAAAGAGCAATCCAAAGAAAAGAAATAAAATACTGACCTTTTGCTTCAAGTGGGAGTGCGAGCTCACATGATCCAACAGGAAGCTGTAACTTCTCCTTTAACAGTTGCAGGTCTGGTTTGTATAACCACATATCTCCCTCTCGCATGACGAGGTTCTTGCATGTAAATAGGTTTGGGATTGGAAAACAGCTGGTCACAAAAAGCACATGCACAGGGTACTGATCTCCTGAAGAAACTGCAGCAACCTTAGCAGCTGTAAGCTGCAAATGCAACCGAGCAACATCTCTTGACCAGCTGGCTGAGCTACTGTAAGGAAGCTTGACGGCGATGAGGTCAAAACGGAAACCTTTAGAGAACTTCGGTTCAGGAAGTTTTGGACAAGAGGGGACCTCGGATTCTTCTTCCTCGTCAATCCATTCAGGATACAGTACATCCCAAGTAATATTACTATCTGCAGAATCAAGTTGTATGACAGAAAATCCTGCGTTTGGTAAGAGCTGGTGCCAATGGTTGATCTCAGAAATGTTAAAATTTAGTAAGCCAATCTTCATATTTCCTTTACTGGAGTCCATCGCTTCCGCACATTTTGAAATTTGAGCCCAATCAACATTTGAATTCGACAAATATCGCGAATCAGGTTTGGATTTGTCCCAAATCCGTCCAACATCCATAAACCTGGATCAGCAGTGGCAGATTTGACAGGAATAAGTTAGATTCCAGCAAATCATAGTTAAAGCAAATGGACCATGTTCATCAGTTCTTAAAAATAAGCATCAGGCATGTCTAATGATTAAAATCCAGCAAGAAAAGGAAGAGTGGCAGAAGGCACTTACCTAGAACCAGCATGCAAGGAATGCTCATTATGATAAGCTGCTGGAGGGTGGAGAAGAGTTAAAAAGGTGCCACAGACAATGATTATCAAGACAAGTTTCAAAGAATATATCTTCCAGGCTGAACTCCTCTCTGTAAAAAGATTGTTGAATGGCCTGTCAGCTTGTTTGAAGTCACTGCTCTTGTGGGACCTTCTTTTGTTTCCGTAAACACTAAATCAGGATGGAAGACCACATGGGTAGATCAGAACAATAAATCAGATACTAAATTAGGTAAGATTAAAAAAACTAATTGTTCAATATAGAATTAGAAGACATTAAATTAGAGAAGCTGGAGATACCAGCAAAGCATGTATGATACGATAAGAAGAAATGTTATGCAACTTTGTTAACAGAAGCTAAAATCTGGTACCGTCCATGTCAAATGTAGGTCTCCAATACCAATATCATGTCTGTTGATAAAGGGTGTAGTTTGTCATGATGACATAGCTTTCCTACTCTGCAAGTTCCCATCATTGTTCATAGTTTCAGCCACTAGGGAGACTTACTGATTACTCTTTTCTAACTGCAATGATAATATTGTCCCACTTTCAGAAGTTCATTGCAAGAGGTACACTCGATCAAAGCCACAGACACAAGGTCAACATCAACTTTATGTAAGATGCTGCTTTCTAAAACTTAATTGCTTTTAAATCATCCAAAATATGGAGAGTACCTTTCCAAATGGAACTGCTGAGACTAAGAAAGAAGTTTCAGAAAGCACTAAATTTGCTGTTTAGTAAATGACTTGATGAGGAGGAGGCAATAGACCAAAGAGATCAACGCTTGCAATGCTAAGGTGATAGTTTTCAGACTCGTAAGTACAATGCCGTGTTCTGTCATGCAAACATCTAAATATGATCAGTTTGAGGATGAGTAATATATTTTTACGACTTGATATTCTATAACATCTTATTAGTTCCACATCTTATCCACATATATGTTCCTCCCATCCAGGTCTTGAGCCAAATTATCCCAGAAATGATGATAACAAAATTAGATCTGATGTGAAAAAAATTTAGGAGGCAACAACATTAGGCTGAAAGATATAACTCAGCACCTTTTCTATTTTTCTTTTGAGAAGATACTAAGTGTGCCCTCAGTTGTCTAGGACTATAAAATTAAACTCAGTTTTGCCTATCAGCAAACATTATGTAGATTCCTTATCATAAAGAGACTCATAGGATTTCAAAAGTGTGCTCTCAACTTGGATTGTGGACGGCTAGCTTCAACCATTGACGAGGTTGGATGCAGTTACAGCCAGATTATTATAAGTTTGATGAAGATGAATCTTTTTAGTTGATTTGATGTTCTAGTAGGGACTTTCAACTTTTAGGCAGTTCATTCCTGCTATCTAAAGTCTCTATTGAAATTATTCCAGAATTGGAAACAGAAAAAATTCAATCTGATGTCAGAAAAGTATAGGAGGCAAGAAACAGTAAGCCAAAGATGCATTAATAGTTGCTATTTTAGTTGATCTATTTGGAACCCTCTTAGTTAATAAGACTATATAATTCACTCCAGATTGCCTAATCAGAAAAACATTAGCAAGATTCCCATCGATAACAGGACTTGATCGGCCTCCAAAAGTCTGCTATTAACTTGAACTATAGGGTTGTCTTCAGCAGCTAAGAAAGGGAATCTAGATCCGGTAATAGGCAATGATGCTAGGAAACTAGAAAACATGTGAGGCTAGAGATCTGCAAGACCCACATCAAAAAGATAATGACTTAGCAACTAGAAAAGCAGCCTAAGAACAGGTTTCAAACACCATATGGTATTAATTTATGGAAGATATGATTGAGACATAGATAAGACTTCTTGCTTCAGAACCTTCGGCTCCAACCTTTGTTCTGATTAATTGGACAAATCCGAGAGCTCTGGATAGGAGCTGTGAAGCTTCTACCAAGGAACTATGACAAACAAAGATTCATAAAAACCGTGCATTCATCGTCATGGTCACTTTTAGTTCTTGAATGGTATTTGAGCTCCAATTTCTATCCTATAACAGAAAAGCCGTCAGAATGGTATCCTGGACACTTCTTTTTTTGAGACATCAATACATCTTTAGCTAATCATCACTAGAAAAATGGAAGAAGAGGGAAGAACAGATGAACAGCAGGACAAGGAATTCATGTGAGATAATTGTAAGAAGTTTCAAGAACAGAGACACTCACGGACTCCCGACGGATCGATGCCTGGCCTCGACGTGGCCGCCACCGGCAGCGCCCACAACCCCTCGCATCTCTATCCGGCAACCGCAAGCAATGGCATCATCTGCTCTCGACCAACCCAAGAATCCAATCCTATCTGGGAGCACACACAAGAGCGAAATAAAAAATCAAATCTTTACGGCCGCCATCGACGCTTCCACTCCCCCCGAAATCGAAAAACCAAATCTTGGCGAAAAAGAACCACTCCAACAAAGTGGAATTACCCACTGCCAAGAAAGGCGGCCGTCAAAAGACGATGCGTCCTTTAAAGCAAGATCACCCTACGAAAAGAGCAGGCGTGAGCAGAACAATGCTTGAAGAAATGGCCAAGAGCGAGGCAGAAAGGAAAGGATAACAACGAAGGAAGGAGGCCACCAACCAATTGACGGACAGAGATGGCAAACACGACAAAGCAACTGGGAGTGAAACCAGGAGGCTGTAAACAGAGGAGGGCAGGGAAGAGAATCCAAGTAGTGGCACCTCAAGCCGGGCAGAGGCAAAGAACAACGGAGGGATGGATGGACTTGGCACAAAAGGAAGGATTTTTACCAGGGAAAAGAGGATTAAACACCGGAATAACGCATGGAAAATGATCAAAAGTTGATTCCCACTGTTATCCAGGTGGCAGGAAGGATGCAGCATCGAACACCTGAAGCCAAGGCCAAGAACAAGGGAGGGAGAGATTATCCAAAAGGAACGATTTTTATAATGGGAAAGAGGATTAATTACTGGAATAAAGCACGGAATGATGACCAATGTTGCTTCGCATTGCATGACGGCGACCCAAAGTATCTACAATGTCCCAAAAATTTCATCTTTTTTTTTTTGCTTTTTTTTTTCTTTTTCTTTAGCAAAAGAGGAGAAGACACTGGACATGGAGAGGAAGTAAGCAATTGAGATGATGTTGATCTGAGAGAAGCGTGACAGGTTGGTGTGTCGTCGAGAAGATGGGTGTGTCTGTGTGTGTTGGGGAGTGGGTGAAGGTGTGTGAGAAGGGTTGGGTGGAAGTCTCAGACAAAGCTTGTGCTCGAGGAAGGGATGTGATGGGATGTGTGTTGGGTAAAATACTAATGTCCTCTTTTAGGGGGGAGGGTGGGGGAATTTACCCCTTTTTATTTTATTTTTTTTATTTTCCGAATTATTCTATTTTTTTAAACAAAATAAAAAACATCATTCCCTATTTTAGTATTTTTAAAAATCTATCTTTTTTTGCCTAAATTTATTTTTTTAATAAACTATTTATAGTATTTTATGGATTAATTTTTATCCATAAAAGACTGTATAGTATTTTTTTTAAGTATTATAAAATATTTTATTTTAAAAACACTATATAGTATTTTTGATGTCATATTATTTTTGAAATAAAAACTATATAATATTTAAAAATACTATATAGTGTTTTATGAATAAAAATGATGTTATCATCCAAGGAAAAACTTAAAAAGAGGATATATTTTCGAACAATCATCCTTTTTAGTATACAATTATAAATAATAAAATATCATCCTTTATTGGAAGAATTTTTTTTTTGTAAATCACAGAAAGACCCTTTTTGGTATTCTATCAAAATCTCACTTTTTGAAGTGCCAATTCTCACCTTTTTTTTATTGGTTTTCCATCAATTCTCACTTTTTTAAAACTAGAATTAGCATTTAGAAAAAGAAATGTCTCTTTTCTCTACTACAAGACTAAAAAGAAAAAAAAGTGATTTATGATCAACAGTGAAAAAAATCACCAAGTAAAACTTGAGTATTGATGTTAACAAAATTGATAGTTTAAACTTTTCAAGTTAATGATTATATAATATGAATTCTTCATCATGATGTCAAAACATGCTGTGAGTTCAAAGTCATGTATCTATATCTTTCTATTTCATCTAATTTCTAACTAGTATTTGTATAATATATTTTATTTTCCAAATTGACATGTATTTATTATATACTTAAATTGTCTTTTTTGATTGCATCATGCATTTGGAATCAAGTTTGTATCATAATTGTGAGAGGAAACATTAAAGTTTGATACAAATGAAGTCCTTTCTAATAGTTTAATCTTTATTAGCTTCACATGTCATATGATCATATGTGCAGGTGTAGGAGGAAGGAGAAAGTATGATGGGTCTTATGTGTCTCTCTATCAATGGAGAGTGATCATATGGGTAGGTTTTGGAGGAAGGAGAAAGTATGATGGGTCTAATATGTCTCTCTGTCAATGGTGAGTGATCATATGGGTAGGTTTTGGAGGTAGGAGAGAGTTTGATGGGTCTTATATGTCTCTCTGTCAATGGTGAGTGATCATATGGGTAGGTTTTGGAGGAAGGAGAAAGTATGATGGGTCTAATATGTCTCTCTGTCAATGGTGAGTGATCATATGGGTAGGTTTCGGAGGAAGGAGAAAGTATGATGGGTCTTATATGTCTCTCTGTCAATGGTAAGTGATCATATGGGTAGGTTTTGGAGGAAGGAGAAAGTATGATGGGTCTTATATGTCTCTCTGTCAATGGTAAGTGATCATATGGGTAGGTTATGGAGGAAGGAGAAAGTATGATGGGTCTTATGTGTCTCTCTGTCAATGGTAAGTGATCATATGGGTAGGTTTTGGAGGAAGGAGAAAGTATGATGGGTCTTATATGTCTCTCTGTGAATGAAGAGGCAGATCTCATGTACTGGTCCAGCAAATGCCTCCATGGCTGCAGCATCTGCAGATGCAGACAGGCCAAAAAATTGCCCTAACTATAGTGGCAAATCCTCTTGTTTACTGAGGTCAGTGTACCACTGGCATGCATGGGTGTGATTCTCACATGACCTCACTACTGAGCTCACCTCTTTGGACCATTAGGTGGAGTTTGCTGGCACTGCCTCACATGACAAGCACTGCAAAGTGTCAGTCAAAGATCAGGTTGAAGTCCTACATCAAAGATGACCATTGATGTCACCCACTGTTGTCACCCACTGTTACATCTCCAATCTTTTTTCCTCCATGGAGATGACCATTGATGAAGGTTCAGATGGAGCACAACCACATAAATGAAGCTGGAATCATGTCACTTACCAATGTCTGACCAATTTCTTGAATAAATGCAAATAAATGGGTGTTAAAGGTGTGGGATCATCATCATCATCATCTCATCTCCTCTGTGGTCCCTTTTGGTGTGGAATAAAGATAATAGGACAGAGAAGATGGATCTGAAAGGGTTAGGAGTAATATACCATGTGGACCTTTAGCAATGGCTAAGAAACTTGTTTTGAGTTAGAAATTAAATTTAGTTAGGTAAATATGTTCTTTTTTAGCTTTGTTTTTAAGTCATGCCTCATTTTTCTTTTTTCTTTTTTTATTTCTAAGGGTACTGTTGATTGTTTCTTGTGGTACTATTTGGATATGAGTGGTTGGGTTTTCAAAAGTGGGTATCATCTAGAATAGTGTGATTAAAATATATTATTATTATTATTTTTTACTTATGTACTTTGGTCTCTTTGTCATAATAATCTGTTTAAGCTTATAAGTTCTTTAGTTTTTATTTGTTTAGGTAATATAACAGATCATAAAACCTTAATTATTAAAGTTGAGATCATAAATCTTTTATAGTCATTGAGATGTCTATTTGCATGATCTCAAATTCAAATATCTTCATAGAATGATAATAATAATGATAATTTACTCATACCTTTATAGATGTTATAAAATCATACCAGGTTTGAATTCTTGCTAACAAATGTAGCTTAAAATCACTATATATATGTAAGTTTTAACTAAATAAATATATAGTATGAATGTGTTATAGATAGTTAAATGATTGAAAATATAGATCATATGTGTCACCTCATAAAATAATTCTTATTGTAAATTTTCACGTAACTTGAAAAGTTGCAAAGATGCATTTAATGAACAGTGATGGATTTAACTCAACCAAGGGTAAAAAAAAAAAAGAGAGAGAGTAGTTTGAAGTGGATGCAATAAATGTCCCATCATGACAGGAATGAATTGGATCCCCCAAAGAGTTAAAGGCACATCATATTGACAGCCAAGTAAGATCTAAGATTGTCTACCACTTTTAACAATGGCATCAAAACTTAGGGTTCTTGGATTCACCATTATTTATCATATTAATGATGTTCCAATTTGAGGTAATAAAAAATTGAATGGTGGGGTGACCAACAATCCTAAGAATTTAAACCCAATACATATTTAGTTGATATAAATCCAACTGCAAATATTTTTAATTAAACACTGAAACGAATAAAAAAAAACATATTTCAAACTCATGACATGATAAATATTGGGAATCAGTGACCAGTAATCTTAAAGGCTTAAGACTTAGTATATATTAATTAGGTTCTAACAAGAGTTATGGGCTTCAAGATTTATAATATATTATCAGGAATAATTATGTGACTCTAATATACATGCATTAAAAACAAAATAAAATAAATTCCATCATCCATCACAAGTATTTTTCAAACTCAACCACTGAAACTTCTATTAAAGATATTTTTGGTCTGAAAATAATTCTGAGAATTGGTCTGAAAATAATTGTTCCACATTTCAGTGACAGATATATTACACAAACATAGCTTCAATTTTACACTCCTTTTATCTTTAGAGAAGTTGATTAGTATATTTTTTAGGAATGCCATTATGTGATTTTTTGAGATATATTCCACTTTTTTTTATTAAAACTTCTATACCTGTTTGATGTAAGGTTGTTAACTTTCTTAATGCAAAACCTTGTTTTGATTTAAACCATTTACATAAATAACAAAAATATGTTAGCTACACTTGTAGAACCTACTTTTGTCGATCAAAATGTAGCTACATAAAGAGTTGAAGCTGATGACAAGACATTGCAGACTCTCCACATGACTTCACCAACCTTTCACCCACCCACACAACCTAACCCAACTGAGTCACTGGGAGAAAAGCTTCTTCCCTAACTCAGATTAGTTTTATAGGTTCTGTAGAACTTGGATGGATCAACTGACCTCAGAGAGCAGGTGGTACCAATAACATCTACTTTGGCTTTAGGTTAGCTGCAACTTCACTTCTCTCTCAATGATTAGAGACCAATCATGCACTTGAGGTTGTGTTTAGTGGAGTGGAAAATGATGTTGGTTAGTGACACAAAGTAGCATGAGATGACACCATCTCTCTCCTAACCTTGAGTTAAAGACTAAGACACAGTAGCTAATGCATTGTTAGCTAGTTAAAAATCATGTTGTCCTTGTCTTCTTCCTCATTGCAGCTGTGAGAGAGAGAGAGAGAGAGAGAGAGAGAGAGTCCATACTTTGCCTGTGAACTATCAAAGCCAGCTAATAAAGCTAGAAAGCAGCTTCACGTTTGATTCTTTCATATGTTGCTTTTGAATTGGCAACCTCAAGCATAAGTTGCTTAAGAACACTGCACGAGAATCAAACGATCGCATTTGAGTGTGTCTGTCTGTCTATATGCTTGAAAACGAAGGGAATAAATTGTTTTCTCCGACCTCGGAACCTTTTCACTTTATCACGGGTGAAGAATGGACGAGTTTTCCCTGTGTTGATTTCAGAGACTTCAACAAAGCTTGCTCAAAAACATTATATTAGTAATTGGCACCTTTGCGGATCTCAATAGATGTTCTCATCATAAACATTATATATGTGTGCGCATTATGTTCATTAATAATAACAGTTGATAATGATTAAACTGAAGTTATTGAATGATGCTAAAAAGAGTGATACATACGGATATTTAAATATCGGAAATGATATATAAGCAATAACCTCGGCATGCTGTCCAAATCCCTCACAGACATTATATCTAACATGACGAGTGCAGAACATTGAATTTGACATTGTCGATAAGTGAGCACATATTCATACAGTAATATTACAAGAAAGTTGAATATTCTGAGACATTCCTTTTTGGTAATAAACTTGCTGCAAAACCTTTGTAATGCATGAAAAGTCCAAAGAGGATGATATTATATTTCATTGTACATGTTCCAGGCTATAGATTGGATTTCACGATCTGAACTTGAGACTACCGGATCCAAGGAAGTGTGCCGGGATAAGGAACTGGACCGCAGTAGTCGAATAAGCTTTTCAATTCAGGGCAGCCATTAGGATAAGGGATAAACCGGTGAAATGGATCTCTCTTTAGTCTCTTCCTGTGAAGTGAACCTAAACATCCATAAGGGTCTTCTTGAAACTGGGCCCGGACAAAGGCCTCACCTTTCTCCGCTGCCTCCTTTGCGCCCGGAGCAGCAGGAGTACCGGTGTAGAAGAACCTCTCTTCCGGGAATCCTATTGCTAAACGGTGCAAATGAGCGAACCTTTCTTTCTTGAAGTCATAGCTTACAACCTGACACCAGCATTTAAAACAAATGGAGTTCATTAGTAATCCATGATGAACACAAAACAACACACCATGGTGTGAGCCGGACAAAAAAGCAAGGTAAACATTGGTAACTTGATCAAATAAGGTAGAATAGTACAATCGGACAAGGTTAAAAAGTTGCACCCGATTACAAAAGCTGTGCAATAAGACTCAAAAGAGTTAGTAGGTGAGGGTCGGTGAATGCTCAAGACCATGGAAACAAGACTGGCGCAAGGAGACTAGTTTACAAGTTCAAGATTTCAGATAATGATATATCATATCAGCACCTAGATCCATGAACTTTGTTTGGTAAGACAAATGTTCACATTAGAAAGTACTAAACAAGCTTGACACTAATGGAAAATGAATAAAAACCATTTAGATCTCATAATTGGGCAGCTATGTAGCATATCTGGGATATCCATACAATACAATATGTCATCAATAGTCAATATGATAATAATATTTAATTCATTTGGTACATATTTATATGGACATATATATAACTACATCATCTTTTATAAAAAAAACTAAGAAGAAATTTCATTAAATGTCTTCTACAATGATCACACATGGACTCAAACTTGACACTATCACTTGTGCATCAATGCACTAACCATTGAAATGCTACTATAACTACATTTTCTAATAATAAGTAATACTAGGATCCTCACCTATTCCTCAGAAAGCCTGTTCCTCAGAAAGAGATTCTAGCAGTAATGAAGTCATTCAAGAACACAAGTATCACAATGACTTATGGCAATGATAATTATTGTTTACATTTATGAATCATAATTTGAAGTTTAACAACACAACATAAAAATATATATAAATATTTCCATATATCCATAGCATCTAACTTAAAAATATTTCTTCATTCAAGAAATCAACTTCTCACAAAAAAAATCCACAATCCCAAAAGCATGAGATCATTTAGTGGCTACTTAACAGAGAAATATTTTGTTGAAGCATCTGAGACGTATCTAGAAAACTCAATATCCTAGAAAGAATCTGACATATATCCATAACATACATACCGAGTACTTCGATGCATCCATGTTTCTTAGTTAGACTATTTACTCAATAAGGTACTTGCCATTTCAGAGTAATTTAGGCAAGAAAATATAACATTAAATGGCACCTGATGGAAACAAATGCTTTTGCATAATCATTAATTTGCAAACCTTAAGCTTAGAATGAAGAACTCCAATGCATTAAGATAATCTTCTATATCATTTATACATGTGACACATTTTTTACGTCCATTTAAACCTTGATAATGAATCAACAAATTTCAGTGTCAAGCTTCTTTCCAAGCGAATCCTCTATTTGGCTTTCATTTCCTTTGCTGTGTACCAGTTTAAAATATTGTAAATGCACAATAACTGCAACTTCTTTTCTAAGAGCTAAGAAAGAGATCTAAAGATTATATAGCTACTCTAAGAATTGGGTGAAATTCAATTAAGTAAAACTAGTAAATGTGACCTAGAACTAACGAAAGAAATGACTAAAAGCTCAAGAGATGAACAGGAACTCATGTAATTGTTGAGCTGTAGACAAACCCTGAAGCAAGGATTGTTGTGTGAATTAGTTGAATCAAAATGTCCCATGCAAGAAAGGTATCAGCACATGTCATCACATCCCAAGTTAGAGGTGCTGCAGATATTTCATTTGCCCAATTGATGGCTTGTGCAAGTCGGCCTAGAAGCATGCCAACTGGTACTGCACATAATTGTGCCATGTCATAATAAGAGAAATGCATGCCCCTGTGACAACAAACATCCCTAGAGGACAACTATTATGTTCAGATTTCTCTCTTTTAAAAGAATGTATAAAGATTAGTAGAAAGCAAAACATGTGTTGTTAGCTGACACGCTTCCCAACCCAATCAAACCTGTGGAGAAAAAGGAAACACAAAATATCCAAACTGTATGTGCATGACACACAAACACACACAAAATGAACCTAATGATAATTGCAAAACAATAGAAGCTCACAGTAATATTTTGAGGATAACTGCCTGTAAGTTCGTGAAAACGACAAACACTAAAAAGAAGGTTCTCAAAGCTATCTCTTGCATGCTCCTCTGTGTGCGCTCTACTCCTGATAGTATCTTGCTTTCCTGTTAAAACAAGAAATGATGCACCCTCTCAGTAAAATAGAGTTCAAGATTTAACAATGCAGAATACAAGGGTGGATTCAGCAAGTGTCCAGACAGCATATGGTTTTTATGGCCTCTTTTATGGAGGTTATATACATGTCGAAATTATGTAATCAAACATCATAAGACCTCAGACATTAAAATGGGAAAACTTTGAGAACATTTGTGTTTGTCTTTTTCCAACAGGATTCCAATGTCCAACTCTTGGAACTGAGTTTGAAGCTTCAATTTTATGGATGAAGCAGGAAAGTGAATGTAAAAAACACAAAAAACTATATAAAGTGTTGCTTCAGTTATGAAGAGAAAACAAAACAGACAATTTCCTTCACCATGAAAGGACAGTCTAATATGGAGCACAAGCTATATGATTGCTAAAAGAGGTATAAAACAAATGCCAAAAAAATAAAATTATTTCCTGCTGAGTACAATAACTGGAAATATTCATCAACATACAGAAATATACAAAACTAAAACCACCACTAAGAATAGAACATAGAACAACATGAACAAAGTGGCAAATTGGAATGAATATGAAAAGGAACCACGATTCTCAGACATGAATTAAGCATTGAAAGTTTATCTAAATTTAACATCAAACTAGCTGGTTAATCAACAAACAAGTAAATTGAAGCTTTAATTACTTTAGTATGTTATCTCTTGTAATAATAAAGAAATATACATAGATGGCATGTAAAAGATGGGCTTTCAGAACAGTAAGAGACAAAATCCCTATACTATATCTTTGTGAGGACCTAGAGTATTATTACATCAGCATGTGGATTCACCCTTTTGCCTTAAATCTTAACCAGCAACTAGTTTTCCCAAGCTAATCATACTGCAGTATACATCATGACAAAGATTACTAAATATATTCATTATACATTTTGGAATTGCAGAACAATTTGCTGGACGAACTCAGTGAATAAGGACCATGCCAATAAGGGGTCGGAGGAAAATCAATGCGTACAACCTTACCTCGACAACTCTTATCTAAAACTGCACACTAAAGATCCATTTTTCACTTGGAAATCATGCATATGCATGAATGAGGGGATAAAATTGAACTACATTAACATTGTGAAAACAGTTTCAAGTCATTTAGCACACTGGTACTGGCAGATTTTTTGGCAGTTGAAATGTATATGGTGTTAAGGTGACAGAACAAAGAAACACATAAATGAGTCTGCCCAAAAAAGTTTTGTACCTAATGAATATTACCCCAATTTATCAAGCACAGAAACTTGTCCATTTACAGATAGTAAGCAGAAGACACAACTGCACGCCAACTGGTAGTATCAAAGACACAAGTGAGTAGTATACCAAACCATCCTTTGGATTCTGCAACAGCCCAATAGCTCTGTGCTTCACTACGAGGGCCAGCATCCTTCCGAGTTTCCCCACCGCTGAACAAGAGCAGTGCTCCCTCATCCTTAGCTGCACTCTCCACTCCCTCCTGTATATGTGCCAAGAAAGTAGCTGCTTGCCCAGGGTTCTTCTGATACGGTTCCAGAAACCACGAATCCTCACTGTCAATCTTCCCACAGCTAGTGCTCGTATAGATTGAATGCCCAGCAACCATCACAAGATTACGGAGATTTGCCAATGGATAAGAACCCGAACTCAAGTCACTGTCCCTCCGGAAACCCATCATTCTAATTCGGCTTTCGTACATCGAAAGCACTATCAGAATGGCCACACCAAAGGCCAAGGAGGAAAGAAAGACTGCAACAGGATGAAGCTTGTAAAAATAATGAATGCGGTTGGCAATGGAATTCATCATCCTGATGGGACCAATTCGTGATGAGTTCTTAGGCTTTCGGAAGCTCTTGCGAAAGCTTCCGGATTCCAAATCGAAGTCACCCCTGGGGTAGCCATGATAGGATTTGGGGCTTCCTGACCCAAATGACTGGTTTTTCATGTTAGCATGAAACCCACCGATAGACCAAGCATCAAAAAACCTCTAAAGACAGCCAGAATCTAGACAATAGCCAATCCATCCAACATTCAATGATCATAAACGCAGATCTCCTACTAAAATTTGAGATTTAAGACAATTCTGAGAGAAATCAAGAGATTCACGATCTTTGACATAAAACCCGAGCAAATCAAATCGAAAGGGAAAAACACCAGAAAACTGAATTATCTTCTAGAGACATCGAAATGATAGAAGTGATTGTAAGAACAAACGCCACCGAGATTGAGACGACCTCTATGACCGAAATCTCTGGAAATTCCACCCAAAGTGGGTGAATCAGCGCCCAAGTCGAAGAGGGATCAAAGAAAAACACCAAATTTCGCTGGTTTAATGGTTGATCCGATGCAATTGAGACGGGAGAAGGTGAGGAAATCGGAATTGGGGTCACAGATTCCCCTCGCAACGAGCGAAGGGAGAATCCATTGCCCAGTTGCTGTTGTCAGTAAACCACGAGCAAGATAGCCCGTATGCGTCACCGGGCTCCACTCATTAATACTCGGACACGTACGTCGATCAGGTCTCATATGGAGGTGTGTATGGAAGTGGGTATCGATTGAGCAGGTATCGAAACACTTCTCTAACACATACCAAGCATTTTTTAGTATCAGAATAATTATTTTGTTCTACATCAAAAATAATAATTATTTTTTATCTGATTTAAATACTATTTAGAAAGCATCAAACATGTTTTTTTTTCCTCTGTGCTTATTTAAGATTCTATATCACTTCTAAAGAAACTAAAATTATCTTATCATAGAGAGCTTAATCCTATATATGTGTGTGTTTGAGACACTGCAGTGTGCTAAAAGATGAAGAAAGAAGGAATTAATTGATTGATGAACTACTCACAGCAGCACACTCTTCTTTTAGTTTCATAGCTCGTAGCTCGTGTCAAGATCTTATCACTGACAATGAAGAACAAAAAAGAAGCTGAAGTTTTCTTTTCCACCTAATTCTTTTCTTTTTAATCTTATTTTTCTCACTTTTTCTTTCATCAAAATTTCCATCCATCATTTGTGGGGTCACTGACTACAAAGCCATGCCATCATTTTGTTGAGCATTTTTGCAGATTGTGATAGGAATTCTTCTGAAAGTTTATCAGATTTCACAGACCAAGTTTAAATGTTCATCAGAATCATGTTTCAAAAGATGGTGGCAGAGAACATGATTTGATGTGCTATGTCACCCTGTTGAGGAATGATTGAGATGAAAACAGGAGTCATACACAACTTGACAAAGTTCCATATCAGTAAACTAAAGTGTTTCCCAAGATCAAATGACATATATAGATGAAGAATTTGAAAGAACAGTGTCATGGAAGGCTTTCACCAAACTAAACCTGCCAAGAACTAATGATGAATCAGAAATATCAATGCTGATCCTCTGGTCATTGAAGTTCTATGATGCCTTTTCTACTGGAAGAAGATCATAATATTGAGTTTAAGAATAAGATGAACCAATTTCCAAAGTCAAACAACAGGTCACTAATCATTTGTGTTCTCCAAGGAAACACAGGTCAAACTACTAATGTTGTTTGAAGAAATTGATAGCAGAATTACATATGAACTGTATATGACTCTTTGTATAATGGTATGGATACAGGCAAAACAACCTAAATGCTGCTGCTGATGTACACAAGAAATAGACTGATAAAGAGCACCAAACCTACTTCTAGGCTGAATGATTTTTTTTGCACAAGTTCTCCAGCATTCCTAGTTTAAACCACTCCTAGTTATGCTGACAGTAAAACAAAGAAATCCTACATGTTTGCAAAACAAAGAACATTCATATGGAATCAAGACTTGCAAAGCAAGGAAAGAATTGCAAGGTCCCAGGTGCAACAAATGCAGAACAGAAATGCCACATTCTCACCATTTGTTTGCTTCTGTGGCACCTGTAAATAATTCATGATTAAGAAGGACCCAAAAGTGATGCTAGTTGGTAGAACATGGCCACCTTGGGAACTTAACATTAATTTCCTATATAAAAGCTTTATTCTCTTCCCCTTTCTTTTCTGATTTGTAGATGTTGAGCACAAACATGGAATACAAAGATAGAGAAAGGATGCCACTGCAATCAGATGATGTCACCACTATTATCATAATTCTAGAGCATGTCACTTTCATGGTAGTATATGTTTCAAGATTGGCAAAAGGATTTAAAGGTACACCATTCATGATGAGATTTTTTTCTAGAAAAACTAGGTTTTTTTTTCTTCTTTTTTTTAATATCATTTCTTCTTAGTAGGTGATGTGGAATCATAGAGGAGTGGTCAAGGCCTCAATGAATGATTTGAACAGGTCTCTTTCTTTCTTTCTTTCATGTTTGAGTTGGCACCCATAAAACCTGGATCTCAGACTCAGTAAACACCCACTTTTTGTTGAACTAGTCTCATTGGTAGGTATTACTCTATCCATGGAAGTCTCTTGGGTCCCATCATATCTAATCTCTTAGATATTAACATCATACAAATCTTCATTTTTGGTTCCTAAACCTAATCATGACCATTGCACAATGTCCTTTTCTATGCCATCAAACCTCCAAAAGCTTTAAGAAAAGAAAACAGAGCACCTGTTTGTGTTCCATCAGAAGACTTTCTCTCTTTGGATTGAGTTGTTCAAGTGGAATCCAAAGCACTTTAGCATCCATACGTTGGCCATTTATGTCACTGAGAATGTGGAGATCACATCACAGGTGGATGCTGATCAGCTGATAGGCCCCCTCATACTTTGATTACATGTCCCATGAAATCATATCTACATGATATCCTATTAGCATATTATTTGGTGAAAGCACTAGCGAGGAAAAAGAAGCATCCAGATGCATCACTGACCCCCGTTTCTTTGTTTCATCTTGATGGTTGACATGTATCTTGTCCTGTATTTGCTGCATCACCTTTGCTGAAATAATGACATTAAGAATACTCAAACATTGCTTTTGGCTTCACTGGCTGATGGAGACTATTGGACCAGTTCTTTCTGTAGGTAAATTTGCTGCCCTCACACACTTTGAAGAACATTTCATTTATGGGTGAAAGATTGGACTTGAGGTTTTGCATGTGGAAGCACTGACAGGGAGACAGCAGATAAAGGAATTGAGGCACAAACATTTTATTTCCATGTTGCTATAACTATTTTGATAGTGTATATTGATCGAATACTCGAGAAAGAGATGATATAGCTCTGTTAAATTGTGCTTTTGCCTTCTTTTACATGTAGGAAGTGATCAAAAGAACAGTCTACACGTAAAGCAATGGGGGTAATGCTTGCAAGCAAGTCAAAAGAGGAGAGGCAACACAGAGCCAACCACTTCATATGATCATATAGTCCATGACCTGAAGATTGTGATATTAAGATAAACCAAATAAAGATGTATAAGACACTGATAATTTAGATCTCCAGATTTGAAGTGATAAGGTTAAAACATCAATATTACGATTTTTTGCTTGATATATTATTATTCGATTCCAAGCTCCAGATTAGCAGTGAGTTCAACTTCAAATCTTCTATCAACAAGTCAGAATCCAAAAGAAGGGGACTAATTAAAGCTATAAGATTGATTGCATAAGCTGACTGAAAATTAGGAGCATTCCCATTCCCAGAGAGAGGCAGAGAGAGAGACAACAGCGCTAGAGCTTGAGGGACAAGTCAAGCTTAGGCAACTTCTCTCGCCTACTGGTCAGAAGATTACCACCAACCTCTTGAATCATTTCAGCAGCGGCGGCGGCGGCGGCGGCGGCGGGGTCGTTGAGCTGCACCGGCGGAGGTATTGTTGTGGCATGGATGACCTCCGTGGAGATGCGTCCTACCTCCGGTCGACGGCTAATTATCGGAGAAATCGACCAGCCATGTTGGCCGTAGAACATCGCAGCGGCCAGCGGCGGTGACGTCACTTTGTGCGGCTTGTGGACCATCGAGTGCGCCTGTATGCCGAGCGGCCTGCCGGCGTACGTCCCTCGGAGCGGCAACGAAGCCATGCTCGGTACGTATCCGCAGTTGGCTTCGCCAAAGCCTGCGCCGTGGCTCCCACGCTTTGCCAGGGTGCGCTCGCGCTTGTGCGCGTTCTGGTGCCCGCCGAGCGCCTGCGAGCTGTAGAACCTCCGCCTGCAGTAGTTGCAGGGGAATACCCGCGGCTCCAACTCGGTTGTTGCCTCCGCCGGTGGTGGCTCCGAGGGTACTGAGACCAGCGACTCGATGAGGTTGAGCTCAAGCGTAGGAGACAACGACGACGACGAAGAAGATGAACAAAATACCACCTTGGCCTTTTGTTCTTCATGTTGTGACGGTCGTAGAGCTGCTCCTCCATCATCTTTCTTCTCTTCACTCTTCTTCCCCTCTCCTTCCATCATGCTTGAGCTCTCACAAGGGATGTGACCTGCATGAAGTGGTAGGATGAGACGCATGGCATGTAGTCTGATATCTCACTAGGATGAAAGCTTCATCGATATATATATATATATATATGTATATATATATATATGTATGTATATATATATATATATGTATGTATATATATATATATATGTATGTATATATATATATATGTATGTATATGTATATATGTATGTATATGTATATATGTATGTATATGTATATATGTATGTATATGTATATATGTATGTATATGTATATATGTATGTATATGTATATATATATATATATATGTATATATATATATATGTATATATATATATATGTATATGTATATATATGTATATGTATATGTATATATATATGTATATGTATATATATATGTATATGTATATATATATGTATATGTATATATATATGTATATATATTTATATGTATATATATATATGTATATATATATATATACATATATATATATACATATATATATATATACATATATATATATATATATATACATATATATATATATATATATATATATATATATATATATATATATATATATATATATATATATATATATATATATATATATATATATATATATATATATATATAGTTCCGATGCAAAGGATAGCGAGAGAGGGAGAGAGAGAGAGAGGGTAATTAAGAAACTGACAGCTTTAAGCTTTAAGTATCCTATCTGCTTCACTTCTTCTCATAGTCTGCAAATAAGTCATTCCTAAAACTTGCCTTTTCTGTATCTCCAGATGAGGAAGGAGACAATGTATCTGAGACGATGCATCTTTGGTGTTGTTTTTGAGATTTTATTGCTGTAAGTGCATCACAAGTGAGAAAAAGAAATGCATGGACCAAGTCAGTGGATTGCTCTTAAACCATACAGATTAACTATGCCTATCTTGTACCGTTGCAACATCATCATCATCATCATCATATTTTATCCTATCGAGTATGTTCTCCACTACTGTTTGCTTTTCTAGAACATTATGTGCATTGACAGAAGTGTGTTAGTCCAAAACAGCAAGCTAGTTCTTTGTTCTTTCAAGGATAAGTTATGCAGCAGCACCCTAACTCAAGTTTGACCCATCAATCCATTTGCTTCCTCTTTGACGAGTACCACTTCTCATCCAAACCAGCCAACCGATTAGGATTGGACAACTCCCAAGTACCATCTATTGACCACTACTTCCCAGTAGCCAAAGCTCAAAAGGAAAGTTTAGTACCCTAAATTTGTGGTTCTATGAGATTTATTTTATCTAGTTTTTTTCATCAACCACATCAGAAATTTGTTTGACAACAAGAACTTATTGTGATAATAATATACTTGTTGTTTATTTGTCTTCTGTGGAGGCACACCAAAATCCTCACTACATATCATGATATTGTGGTTTTTACGAAACTACTGATAAGAAGATGCTGGACAATTGATTTTTAATTCTGTAAAGACAAAATCGCATGACTTAATTTAATAGTAATGCATCTGTTCCCAAATCATTCTAAAAAACTTTCTCTGTGATATGCTCACTCACACAAATCAATATGGCTCAAAAGTGTAGATCCCATCACATCAATAGAACAGCTTCTACAGTGATCGTAATCGTTAAATAATGGAAAAATCAGACATTAACTTATGGACAATGTGCCTTTCATGAGAGATTTGTGTGGCACAGTCTCAATAGGATCTCCTAAGATCTCACTCAGTAGGTGTGAGACGTGTCACCAATGTAATGGAGCATAATTAGGTTAAATACATGTATATTGCAGCAACTATCATTAACCTAGGGCAAGCTAGTATGACAAAGGGAGCCAATTGAGGAAGGCAATGCAACACCAACAAAGTGGCCGACAAATAGATGGGGGAAAGCTTTTATCTGAATCAAGAGTTGTCCTGCACTTGCAAGTTTAATGGTAGCCTATGTATTTGAGACTTCCTTTTTCACTTTATGATAAGCATTTCTATTCAATTGTGATGACATGCTGAGGTCCACCAAAGCACTCTTTTCCTGGATGCCCCACCTAAAAAGAAAGACCCAACAGCAGAGATCTAAATCTGCTCTCAGTACTTTCGGTCAGGCTTTCAAATGCCAAGATCCTGCAAGATGGACTCTGTCAGGTGGATTGTCCATTCCACCTGGGCTGTCAGGTCTTTGTTGGGATCCTCATGTCATCATCTGGTGAAAGTAAAAGAGATTGACTTTGGAATGAGATCACGGACAGGACTTCTTTCAGATCCATCAAAGCACACTCGAGATCAATGGACCCAGTTGGATCACCACACAACTCTTTCTCTCTCTCTGATCATCATAGAGTAGAGAAAATTTAGTATGAAGACGACAAGTGAGATACCAAACCTGTGCATACAGATTTTGCTGAAGAACGAGAGTCGTCAAGTAAGATGTCTTCACTTGGCAGGTTCTCCTATTCTCCTGCAAAGGGTACCAGCTGCGCTCTTAGGAACGGAAAAGAACATGGCAAGTGGAGGAGGTGCTAAAAATCTTGCTAGTATGCAGCTGTTATATTTGATGGTAAAAGGAATACATACTTTACCCAGCATACAAAAAGAACATGCATGACAGCTACTCACAGAGCTTGAGAAAGTGGAAAATAGAGCAAGTATCACCAGTATGCAAAGTCGAATAGTTCATCCAAAACTGTTCCGTAAACCATGGATAAGATTTCAATGACGCTGATGACACGTACTAGGATGATGCAACACATGATTCTCATGTGGGATGTTAAAATTCCATCCATTTGAACGTATCATGAAACACACAAACACACACATGAATATTTACTATGGCACTTGCAAATATAAATGATGGCCAGGAGATAACATATAACGTGAAAAAAACATTGAGTACTTCAAAGTTAACAGTTGCTTAGATCTCTTTAGGAAAAAAAAAATACTTGAGCCTTCCTACATGTCGAATTTTTTTATCACTTACTTTAAACTAGCTAATAATTGAACATTTTTTATCTTATCATGTTCCACTGGGCATCACTTATTTTACCATTTGACTATTATAATCTTGATGAACTCTCATTTTTATTTCTTTCCCTTTTCATTTTTAGCAGCCTTTTTTTTTCTCTTTTTACGAGGAAAATGAGAATATTTGCGCACTAATTAATCATATGCACAATTAGAAATGAAAAGGGTGATAGAGAAAATATAAAGAAATTGCAAAATGCAGTAGCGACTCTACACAACAGGGAAAGAAAACTAAAAGACCTTAGCAGATAATATTAGCATGCATAGTGTATTAAATAAGAGAACAAAGATTAATGTGTCAACAAATACACTTGATTGTTTTGTGGCAGCTTTGGATACTTCTATGGAAAGAAGAAATTGGTCATGTTCACCTCATAGACAAATATACAACCACTCAATAATAGAGAATTTCTAAATTTTCAAGTCATAGAAGACATTTATAGGTTTGTCAACAAGTGACTAAAATTAACAATCTATTCACAAAAAAAAAAGATCACTAGAATTAACAGTCTGCTTTACATGACTATCTAATACTGCAACATAAAATATAAAAGAAGTTAAAGAGAAACATTTTGTCAATTTAATAAGAGAAAATTTTCGGAAAAAAGGTACTAAAGATCATAATCCCAGATTATTATAAGAATGATCCATCTGTTTTCTAGAGTAATGTCCAGTGCAAACTAACCTGGTACCAAATTTTAATATCAACCAAAAGATTATATATTTGTAAATGGCAGCTCAAAATTTGATTGCTTAACGAGGCGCGTGACATAACTTCACAATTCCCAAGTTTTCTGGAGAGAGAATTTGCCTCCGACAAGTTTGTATGCTTTTGCTATTAAATTAATACATCCTTTTCTTTAAAACAAAAGGTGTCAAATAATGAGGGGAATCAGTGATTCACAATACTGGGATCAAGGTAATTTCACCCTCATTTCCTTGAGATTTTCCAATGTACAATAACATGCACTCAAATTTAAAACTAAAATAACATCCTTTAAAAACCAATAAACAATTTCAGATTTACTCAACTAGCAAGAACATAAAAGATTAAAAAAAAGAGAAAATTAGCCAACCTTAATCTTGATTGCAATCCTAAATCACAGTTAATCCTGATTTTGATCATTGAAGAGCCATAAACCAACTGTGCAACCATTCTGACTCTGATGTCCTAGTACATAAACCAAATATATCAAATTAAACTTTATTATTCTGTTATTTCAGTTCCCATCACAGTTCAACCTATCATTTCTGTCACTTCCATAAGATTAGAACATCAATAATTTCTCAGTTTCTTTCTGAAGCACATCATAAATAGATCAAGTAGAATTAAAATGTCTCCAGCAACAGCTGAACATCAGATCCATAAAGTTGAACACCTAGTAAACATCAGCTAACCAGTAACCAAATAAGACAACATGATACCTATCTCTTGAAACATATAATCATAATCCAAAACCTCGGCTGTTGATCTCAAGCATCATCATGTTACACGATAGCATTTGCTGCACTGGCAATCCTCGGCCACAGATCTGCACATTCCTTCCCGATGGGTCCAGTGATAGCAGATCCTGCAGCAAATATGACAATTAACAGAATACTATTAAGTTTAAGCCCTCGAAACAACAAGAACTGAAATAGACCGTGAAAGGAAAATATGTTATGGTAATAGCATGTTTTGACTAAAAAAGTATCAATTGTTTCATGGCAATAAAGTTGTGGTACAGTAAGCAAGACATTTTGCCAAAATTTAAGATTTCACTTGGCTTATTATATCATTAAGGAATTAAGCTTTTTCATCTTTTGGAGTGAAAAGATTATCTGTGCTTCATCAAACATACCTTTCATTTCACCTTTGGGATTCACAATCACTCCAGCATTATCTGTATAATATGGAAGGTCAAAGCATTAGATGGCTGGAAGTATAAAAGGGAACAATGGGCATTTCTGACAAAAAAACAAAAGATACTCTGAAGTTCGTGCTTTGCACCTAGAATATTAAGAAAAGCAATATGTTTGCACTATGAGATTCAAAGTGATAAACCCATCACATAATGAAATGATCTTCTCTCAAAAATGGTAGATTATGATATCTGCAAATATATCATCACAGTTGTAGAAAAAGGCTTGCAACACAAAACCAGCAAATGGTAAATGACTAGATACTAAAAGCATATGATATACATAAACAATGTTAGTGACTAGATGACAAAAATATTGCAGATAAATATAGATAAGCATTCAAGGAAATGGAAGGACAAACAAACACCATACTGAATAGTGGAACAGTTCAGACCAAGACCCAAAAAATATCAGGGGGGAGAGTGTGATGGGTAGAAAACCAAAAGCTAAAACCACAAAAAGACCAGATACCTACTTCTGAAGACCAGTGTGGTCATCCAACTAAATGTGAAGCACTCCAGAATCACCTTAAAGAGGTATCACTTCTGAGCTCCTCTGTGAAAATCTAAGGAGACGATAATTTGGACATGCATGATACCTCGCAATTTTAAAGCACCTAGACTTTTCAACAACACTATATTCCAGATTATCTGATACAATCTGAAATGGGTTCAGATCTTTTTGCAGAATGGAGCCTGAGCAAAGCATTAGCACTTTCAGATTTAAACCATATTAAGCCTTGATACAGCTGAGTGTCGCTCTCCCAGAATGTAAACAGCTCTCTTTACTCTAGGAAAACCAAAACCAGTAAACATTTATTTTCCTCTAACAAAATGAATATATGGACAGTTAAAAGCGATGAAATTTCACACTCATCCTACAGTCACATTCTTTATATTAGTACTTTCTGTCAGGCTTTCAAATTTTCATCTCAAATTCATAACAATTTTTGCAAGCTTGTAATAAACTGATCAGGTAAACCTACTATATAGTATATAGAATGATATTGATCAAGTAAATCAACTATGTAGAAGATTATCACCAACATTTATATCATGTCAATATTATCTCAAACATCTACATCAATTAACTTGACAAGATAAAGGAATTTCTATATACTACAGTTCGAAGCTATCTATCTTGCCGGATGTAATCATAAAGAACACGTCATCGGCAAAGTTGTAACGAAAGCATTAAAAGGCTCACAACCAAATTAGAAAACAATATAAAGAACTTGCAAATGGAAGCCATTCAACAAACCTTCAAAATACATGTAGACGCCGTCCTTTCGGCGCCATGGCTTGCGTTGGCGGACGATGACGGCGGGCATGACCTTCTTCCGCAGGTCGGGCTTGCCCTTTTTTACGGTGGCCATGACCATGTCCCCGACGCAAGCGGAGGGAAGGCGGTTAAGACGGCCCTTGATCCCCTTCACGGAGATGATGTAAAGGTTCTTCGCCCCCGTGTTATCGGCACAGTTAACCGTCGCCGCCACCGGCAGACCCAGCGACATCCGGAACTTGTTCCCCGCCGTTCCTCCGCGCCCTGCAAGCAAACCCCGCCGAAGCAAATCCCGGTCAAACAACACCACATAAAACCCTAAACCTTGGATCTCGACTGGTTCTCGAATAGAAGCCGGATCGCAGAAGCAACAAAAGAATCAATAGCAATCCAAACGGAGATGGGAGTCACACCTCGCTTCGACATCTTGGAAGGGCTCGAGTTGCGACGCGATGTGACGACAGAGAAGAGCAGGCGTCGCCGCTATCTCGGGGTTATATAGGTGCGCGAACGGAATCAACCTAGGGTTGATGGCTATCGTATTACAAGATTGCCACTGAGGATGGTCACAGGCGAACGGAATCGACCGAGGGTTTTCTGGCCCTCGAATCACGAGATTGCCACTGAGAACGGGAAAAGGCTTATTGGGCTACCTTATTAGGTTTGGACCGAACCGGTCATGAACCGAAACCAAAATGAATCGATAGTTTAGCAATTTCAAATCAAATCGGAACCAAATCTAATGGTTCGGTTTGGGTTTCTGCAACGAAATGAGAACCCAAATTGACTTTAAAAAATTAAAACAAATGGGTTTTATGAGACAGTAATTAATACAGTAAATACTTTAAATGAATCGAAAATATGAACCGAAATCGAAACCGAAGTCTTACTACGGGAACACCATCGTCGTCGATGATCGGCTGGCCCGATGGCCGGGCCTCACGTCGAAGCTCGTCGGACGCGCTCGGGGCTCCCACGTCGTGGCCTCCCATGGTGACAGCGAGCCTGGTGTTCGCCGAGGGGAAGTACAACGGCGGCTCGCTTGCCGTCTCCTCCATCTACCCGAAGCTCCCGGATGCGGCGGAGCTCCCGGTGGTGGGAGGGAGCGAGCCGTTCTGCATGGCCCGCAGCTACGTCCTCTCCAAGACTTATAAGGGCACTATGACACTGTTGTTCTCGAGCTGGATGTGTATGCATGCACTGAATCTACTACGCTACCTTCCCCTAGTTACGTGTTCTCATCCATAATTACACAACAAAAAAGATTAGGATCACAGATCGAGGAAGAATCCAATGGTCATCCGCAGATTTTCTACCTGTAAATCCAATTCTTGGCTTAAGATAACTTTGTCAGAACTATTTGTCCGTTAAAAAAAATCACAATGATCAAGAAAAAGCAAATTTCTTACGCAGGATATACATTGCACAATATGATAGTTGCTAAAACAGATATGCTTTTCTGCCATTTAAGTAACATCGCATGATTCCTGGTTGCAGATGAGGTTGCATGACTATCAAGAAAACTGAAACTGATTTAAATATACAGAACAAGAAAAAAAAGGGATTCAGAGATAATTACAGGAAAAAGTTGGAGAATGTACATGAAGATTGATCGAGATGGATTTCGTGTTTTAGGTCGACTTCAATCTGTCGAGCCGAAGCTTTTTCTGTATTTTCAAGAATGAAAAGGCATTACAATCAGCTTATTAATAAACTCACTGGTGGTTACCGAAAAGAATTATCCAAAAGAAAAAGAAGCACACTAACCAAGTTGGCATGGATATCAGTTAGAAGAGGCTGAACTAATGAGACCAGGTTCTGGATATCAGACTTCAACTTGTTCTGATCTTGCACCTTACCCATTAGCAAGCTGATGAATAGTTTCTTCTCTGGGATGAGCTTCAAAGCTACCTGTTGATCAGATAATTTTTCATTTCCTTTTCTGCTCAACTTTGATCAAAGAAGAACAAACACACAATCCCAAATTCCAGACAACCTACTCTGAGAGCAGTTTTAAACACAACATTTTGGAACTTCGTTGAAAAAATCTGCATTCTGGAGTTAAGAGGGCTTTGTACTTATTAATTGACACTAAGTTGCACCTAAGTATATTGGGCTTAATGAAAACAAACTGATCTGCTGAAAAGAACACACTAATATGTTGTTTGCTCCCCTTAAGCTTCATGAGTTCGCTTGACACAGCGCCAAAATATTTCTCAAACAGAATTTTTCTATAGAATTGTCTTTGCAAATAAAAACTTAAATATACTGATAAGATTTTTCTTTTAGCATGCTTCTGCAGAGTCTGTTTCGTGTTACAAAGGAAAACAAATGAATAACTATTAAACATCACTCATGGAGCTTATCTGAAAACAATGAGGTGGTATGGACCCCTCTCTCATCCCTTTTTGCTTTGCTGTTCTTTTTGTGGGTCAGGTGCTTGAGTTTGGTGGTGGCAAATGAGGGAAAAAATTACTAGGAGAAGTTAGAAGAGGAGGATGGGAAGAGAAGAAAGATGTGATGGCGTATTTTAATCTGGCCAAACAACGACATTAACCATATGGGCAAATCTATGATGAAAGGACCAACTTGGTTAATATATAATCAGTATATGGATAAAATTGACAAAAAGATATATAGTATTAAATATCAAGGTGTAATGCTGATGCCAACAGTGCAATTACTCCCTCTATTATATACCACAAAGACAAGGATCACAGTAGAGTATTTAAAAGTGCATTCTAGCAACAAGAGAAAACTTTAGACATCAAATGGATACATTCACTACCTTGTAAGCAGCAGATGAGATCCAACCATGCCATGGTTTTAGTGTAGTCTTATATGCTTCTTCAACAACTTGTTGAAGACTCAATTCAGAATCCTTATTTAGTATCTCTAGTAGTGCAACACTAAAATCCATGGACCTGATATAAAAAACATCTGAAGTATGAGAGGCACCAGCAATATAACAACAATACACTAGTTGACAGGAGGGCACATGGATTTGCTAGAGAACATAATGGCTTAACAAAGGCAAAAGAATTATGATAATATATTTATTAAAAGCTTTTCATATAGAAAACCAGAAAGATGTTACCAACAGAAATAAAAAATTGAACAATTTGCATGAAGGTGTCGTTATCTTTCAGAAATGACACAATTGTGCTGTTGGAGAAATCGCAGGTACATGTCTCATGTCCTCTAAAAAGTAAATTGCCTTTGGATTCTATAATATGAAACTATAAATGGATATCAACACCTGTGGTTTTAAAAGGACTAGTGGGATTTGAAACCATCAATCAAAAGGTAGAGAAGGTTTTGTTAAAAAAAAAAAACCTGTTATATGGAAAAATATATTTGTCGCCTTCTTTTTCCCATTTTGTCATCTTTTTTTACCATAATGACACTATTAGCACCACCTCCTTGGCTTGTATGCTGCCTCCTCATCATAGACGATCATCATTACAAATCGTCCTATGAGTTTCTCACACTAGCATCATTCTCATCATCACCTTTACTACTGCTCCTGACATTGACTTGCCTCTCACGATGATGTCGTTGCTAATACCACCTCATATGTCATGGCTACCACACACTTCTCATCAATATCACCAAATCACTTTGTCATCTCCACTAGCACCATCATTTTGACAATCACCTCTAGCTAGTGGCATCATACCCTTTACAAATATATCAAACCTATCATCATTGCCACCACAATCATTGCAATGCATATCAAGCTTTTACCTATACGTGCTGTGTTAAGAAGCGTATTACTTGCATTCTATATATAGTATATGAAACCAATATATATTATGTATCATTGTACAAACATATCAAATTATAAAAGAATTAACATACTCATCACAGAGTGTATCATGTTTAAGTTGTAAATACCACAATGAAAAACATGATATTTACATTATATATCATAGCATATGAAACCAAAATATATGTTATTTATCATGATATTGATGTAATAATGATTAAGAACATGTATCCACAGTATCAATTATAGGCACATAAAATTTCAAGTGAATAATTTATTGTGGTGATTTAATCAGATATGCAATATCTAGAGCCATATGTACAAATTTTGAAACTCAGAATACATTTATAAAAATAGAAGTAGAAAATGAACACCATAAGTTTTACAACTAGAAGTAGAAAATGAATACATTTATAGCCATATCTATATAGTGTCATATTGCGTCGAGACATTAAGCTATAGTTAGTAGATTCATACTAATAAATCCAAGGAGAAATATGAATTTTGGAGGATGGAAGAGCACACTCTTTTAATTTCTCCAGAAAAAGTGTTCATGGAATTTCTGAGAGATCATAGTGCACTCGTGAAAAATGCGAAAAAACATCAAACGATATACAGAAATGAGTGTTGAAATTCCATGGACAGGCATAAGCAGGAAAGAAGAAAGCATTGGAAAGGTCGTCAACCTTGTACCTAGTAAGCCATAATGTAGCTCTTGTACAGCTATCAGACTTCCTTGCAGTTCCCTCGCTCACCTCTTTCTTGATTATATCTACCAAACTTGAGTAACCCGATGCGTCCAAAACGTATACATCTTCCAATCTCTATAGAAGTAGCAATTCTTGGCACATTAACATGGTCATGTAGGCAATTGCTGCATCCTAGCAAATTAGTGTCATGCTGACACATATACTAAACGCCACTTATGTGGTGCAATATGAACATTTTCTATTGTTTCTAATAATATTTGATATCTGTGGTTTGATTATGTTAGTGAAATCGTTTTATTTGGAATTTAACTATTCAAGAAAAAAAATGAAGTATAGGTTGTGTGCTTCATGACTTTAAAGCATATTTTACTTGATGTTATAAAAGTAACTTGCAGTACTTAGAATACCAAGGCCTACCAATGACAAAAATTGTGAAATGATGATTGAGCTTGTAAACCATGTACAACATGAGGTATTGCCGTATATAATAAGCACATCAGACTTTATGGATCAGAGTTGATAATTAACGCTCATCACTAACCCTAGAAGGACATTTTAGAAAATAATGAAATTATCCAGTTTGCTGTATGTGGTACTGACAAAGAACATATGGCATGAGGATGTTGAAGTTTCAAGGAACTCAGTTCCCAGATTCCTTGCAGCAGATCCTGCTTGGTTGGGATGAGGTTGCTGTCACCCTCTGGTGGTCATTGTATTATTTTGGTGACCCTAGGTTGGTACTGTGTGGAAGACACAAGCATCAAATGGTCCCAGAGAAAGAAGGATATTGATGTTTCAAATTGGACAAAGGTGTCGAACAGGAGCAGATGAGACTACACATCAGCGATAAATTACATCGGCCTTGGACCGCTAATAAAAGATCCGACCACCATATGACAATTTTGTTCTCAATTTGTTTGTCATATGGCTTAGATCTTATTCTCATCTCAAAGCCAAAAACGTTCTTCCATTTAGCAGGTAAATAAGGCTGACAAGCACCCTTCTAACGGATTAAAACCTGCACATTTCCTAGTTTTCACATCCTTCAGAATGAAAACAAGGAAAGACTTATATCTCGGAGGTGAAAAAGAAAAGGTGTCTGCTAGCCAGTGAATTGGAAGACTTAATTGATTATGTTCGCATTAGCAATAAATTGGACCCGTATATGCCTTACTTCTCAATCCAAACCACAAGCTTATGAACGAGGTGTTAACCACATTGTGTCGAACACATGTCCTGCGCACTAAGGAGAGGGAAAAGGCACAATCTTACAACAGTTTGGATAACACTAGAGACTCGAAAGGTTGCAGAGTAGGGAGAAAAGTAAAACAATGGTATGGATTTACCTCGATATTCCGCCGGATGTCGTGCCTCAGGACGGCCACGGTCGGTCCAATCTTATCTGCACGCACACCAGTAATCCATCGATTCACACAACCGTTCGAATTCACTCTTTACATGTTCTCAGTTCCATAAAAGCATATTGCAGGAGCTATAGATTCGGTATATCCAATTAGGTGATGGTAGATGTTTCAGAAATCACGGCCTTTCAAATCTATCCATGGATATCCGTAGGTCATTTACTCGATGAACCGAAACCACTAAATTGGGAAGGAAGAGACGATGATTAGATGGCAAAGAAGCTAAATCTTCCTGGCTGTGTAGTTCTACATGAGAATCCCTAGAGAAGAGGAGAGACGAGAGAGAGAGAGAGGGAGAGAGAAAGAAGATGCGTACCAAGGAATTGCAAGAGCAGGTTGGAGACGGCGAGAAAGGCCAAGGTAGAAGCTTTCCCCTGATGCTCGACCAGGGAGAGCTCCTCGACGGCCAACCTTATCGCAGAGCGATCCTTATCCTTAGTCTTCTTCTTCGACTTCTCTTCCTCCTCCTCCTCCTCTTCTTCTTCTTCTTCTTCTTCTTTGCTCATCCCTCCTTTGTCCTCCCCCGGCCTCATTCACCTTGGATCAGGGAGCCTGTCCTTCGCAGTCCGCCATTGGAGAAGGGGAGTCGTGGTCAACGAGAGCAGATGCTGACCTGTGCTTGGGATAGCCGTAGCCAACGTCATGTGGCATTAAATAAATACTAACAACAACAACAACAACAACAATACTACTGACGACGACGACAACGACAATAATAATAATAATAATAATAATAATAATAATTATTATTATTATTATTATTATTATTATTATTATTATTATCTTAACATTCATATGTGCATAAGGCTATCGTTAATTTAGAAATAATTAATATATATAATTTTATTTTTAAATACTTAAAGAGATTATTTCTAACTCAAATTCTGATCTTTTAGATGAAAATAGACTAATAACATTTATCATATTACATCAAATTGTAAATCTAATAAAATAAATAAATATTTGTTGAACATATACCATAGCCCTATAATATGATCATCACAAGTATAAAATTATACATCGATAAATTTCTCACATCACATATATATTAATTTAAGCATCAAAAAAATTTCATCGTCGATATCTAGAGAATAAAATTACTCAAGAAAAAATTAATTTTGCTTGATTTTTATTTTGCTAAATCCATACCGAAAAATCCTACTCTTTTTATAGGGATATATTCTATCAGGAGTTGTGAGAATTTTTTTATCTGTAAATTAATGAAAAATGAGTCACTCAGTAGCTTATTTGACAATCAATTTATTAGCAACATAGAAATTATTGGCCCACTGGTTTACCAACCACAATGAGATAATGAGAGTGCACAGCAAAGGGCCAGCAAGGAAACAATGGCATTACTAATCATTTAAATATGCCAGAAATGTGGTGTTGTTCATCATTGCCCTAAAGAAATTATAAGTTGTACAGTTATCATATGCTCGTCATGAGAGACATGATAAGTACATCCAATAGGAGAAGTTGACCAAACTAACATGATAGTTTATTTCGATGTGGGTTGCAACCCCTTATGACTTTTGGTAATGATTTTAGGTAGGACAATGACCAACATTGTTTAACCAGGGTTAGGTTTAGATCGATATGTGGTGGTGTTGAGTTGCAATGTGATAATTATAAATTGTAAGAGAAGAATTGAATCGATTTATATGACTTGAAAAATGAGTTTATTACTATTGTTTTTAAGTTTTAAGTATATTGGGTCAGTAGTTTAAGCACGTATAAATTTTTCATTAATGTGAGATTTGGAAAAGATTACAACTGACTAATCGGCACATTAGATCAATGAATTCTTATGTCAATTTAAGGAATTTGGGTTCGAATATGATTTCATATTTTTAAATCCTAAATCTAATCGATACTATTAGCGGCTTGACCAGTAATAAGAGAAGACCTAATAAGAATTTAGTGAAAAATATAATAAAAATCTATAATACTCTTAAATTTAATAAGAAAATACAGTGTTGTATAAGCTTATGTAGAGATATCTAGAGACGACATCACATGCATATCGGAATGATAAAAAATAAAAATCCTTAAATTTTTTATAAATTGTGTTTGTCAATGTGCGAATATTGGTGTACAAAATTCATAAAATTGAAAATTACGTGTATGAAATATTGTGTTTTATCTAGGGCGATCTTATATCCCTAAATCCATGTAAATTTGTAAGAGATGGTAAAAATTGTGTTTGTCAATGTGCGAATATTGGTGTACAAAATTCATAAAATTGAAAATTAAGTGATGAAATATTGTGTTTTATCTAGGGCGATCTTATATCCCTAAATCCATGTAAATTTGTAAGAGATGGTAAAATATTGTATTGATGATGATCTATACAATAGGGCTGCGACAACGCTTCTAATCTCCAAGTCTAATATCCGAAGAGAAGAAGATGAGAGGATAATAGGATGTGACAATCAAGAGACCTCTAGCCTATGAGCATTTGGTTCCCTCCTATTTATAGAGGTTCCCTGTCAACTTAACCCTAATGGATCTTGCCCTATTAAGTATTGGATCTCTATCTAACTACCCAAGCCTCTTAGATTAATGAATTTATATCTAATAGTCTATCATTGGCTCTTATTGGATCTTATCCATATGATCCAATAATTCAGGAGCTTATTGGATATCTAATAAGATATGGGCTTTGGCAGATATCTCATATATAAATCTCTACTCGTCACAACGCCTACCATATGTGTGTGATCATTTAGGCCCAATATCGAGCTGGCCGTGAGTCATAACTCCTTCTGGCTCAGTAAATTATTATCTCAATAATAATTCACTCGATTCATCAACTGTGTATGTACTATGCCATTACGTCGTAGTCCCTAGACGATATAGGGGAATCCAATCCATTATACTAGTATGTCTTCAATTACTACGTGTCTCTATAATCTCTTATCTATCTAATACCTCAAAGATCGTATTCGGGGCATGGTATGTCAAGCCTATATAGTTTCTCATCGAGTCTCGCTTTAATCAGATTTTTCCGGAGAACTCTTTCTCTCTCAATTTGAATGACCCTAGCCAATGATTTGTCTGAATAAGAATACATGGAATATTCCTCTCATAACATCGAGAGCGGATGATCCTCTATCGACACTCAATAGCCCTTGTAATGTTGGCCACTACTCTCGATGACCGATTGTGTTAGATTTGGAATCTTCAGACTTATAAGTCTAGTGTCAAAGAATAGAGTACGCATACATGACATCCCTAGTGTCTCAAGTCTAAGGACCATATACACCACTAGGAGTAAGAAATCATTGTATAACAATTAGACATCATCAACCATCAAATATTCTGTGAGCGGATCAATCACTGAACCCATTCTCCAATGAGTACCTGCATTATATTCCTAACGTTCCCACATAAGCAACTATGAGACCAGTCACATCCATCATATGTACGGGTATATAATACACCGGTCTGTCTAATTATCTCAATGTCCTTCTCGATCTCAACTATTCTGTGATCGAGATCATTTAAGATCTCTGTTTAAAGGTGAATCAATTTCATTATCATGACCTCATCACGATCCGATTCCTATTACACATATCCATATATATCACAATATATTTAATATAAAATAATAAAATACTAAATAATATAATAAATAAGAAAAATGTATATCATATCTCACGTGATTGACTTGTAACTATGACTAACAACTTAACAGTGATAAAAGATTGACGAGTCTAAATAATCAAAATATTATGATTTTATGTTGTTATTATTATTATACTTATAAACCATAAAATGAAATTTATGATTCTCCCCCACTCGGTGCTTGTACCAACCTAGTAAATCAAAGAAGACTCGTAGTTACACCAAGCAGTATCTCCTTTGTCATGGCTCTTGGAATGTGTTTATTCTATTTTTCTATTATGTTTCTCGAGATAGCTCAATGTAGTTTAGGTTCAACAAAGAGATAAAAAGGAAGACATCAGAATATTTTATTAAAAATTATAACTTTAAATATTAATAATTTAATAAAAATATAATATTTTAGGAAGCTCAACGATAACAACAAAAGATCCATATAATTAATTCTGAATAATTAAGATATTAGAAATTTATCATTATCGTTATTATTATTATTATGCTTTCAAACCCTGAAACCAAAGAACGACTAGTGAGTGCAAAGAAGACTCGCTGCCATGTCACATGACATGGCTTGGTGAATGCATGTGGGGGCGCGCGTGCCATTCCCCAATCGCAATGGGCTGTGCCTACGTTGGCACCTCTCATCCCTATTATTGAGCCAACCCAACGCGGCCGTACGCGCTCCACAGCTGTCAACGCTGGTGCTGTTGTGGTTCCTCACATGCAACGCATCATTCGCCAATGGCCTTGCCCGCACGTGCATCGCACCTGACCTTCGACAGACCCCGGCCGTTTCCGCTTACCTCCCCCGTCCCTTGACCGTCCGATCCTCGAATCCGACGGCGCTCGCCACCGCAGTGTGGCTGCGGTAACCTCACAGCGGTGCGGACACCTCGTCCTCCGCGATACCAGAAGGCGCGATATTGTAGGCGATTCGTTGAACTTCTCGTGTCTTTGTCTCGGCTTCTTCCCTTCCCCTTTTTCTCTAAGCTCGCCTTTCTCTCTCTCTCTCCTTCTCTGAGCTCTCTCCTTTATCTCTGTTTCAAATCCTAAAAGGTCCATCTTTTAGGGTTTGATCCCGGTGAGCCGAATCGGGGAGGAGCCGAGGATTTGTGTTGATTTGGTACGATCATTCCCGTCCCTTTCTTTCGGCTCTGACCGATTTGATTCGGGTGGTTCTGGTTCTGAGATTTCCCTTTTGTTTTCTTGCGGTCCTTCGGATCTTGGGAATAAATGTCAATAAAAATTAGATTTTTATTTGACTCGGGTGTTCTTTGCTCGATTTTTCGTTTTATTGGACGTTTTTAAGCTCGAGTTTTCGGTTTCCACGCTTTTTTTTACTTGCATGATTTCGAGATGTAGAGAATCATATGCTATTTCGTCTTAAAGTACTCGGTTTTTCTTGATCTCTATAGGGACCAATCTCAAAACGCGATCTTTTGGGCGTTTCGTTGTATGGAATGACCGAGTTTTTGGATCGGCATTTACTTTCTCGTGGACCTTTCTTCTGGGATCTAAATGTGGCGTTGAGATGCATATGACGACACTCTCTTCTTGTGAAAATCGAAAGCAATTTTATTTTTTTGTCGATATTTTACGTTCATTCTCATTCGTGCAGCAGTTTGATCTCTCAGCACTTGGCTTTTAATTCTTTATTTCTGTTGCACTTTGTTATGCTTTGTTCAATCTCACCAGTTTGGGTCTGTAATAAGTTGATGGCGAATATGAGAGCTGCTGCTAACATGAGGAGCTCAGCGCCCGGTGGGAAACAGTCGTTTCTTCCTCCAAGATGCCCTCTTCCAACCGTATCCCCATCCTACGGTGACTATGGATCTATAGGACCCAGAGGCATCCCAAGACCAAAAGATGGTCAGAGACACCAGCGTACTTCCTCTGAGAGCTTTCTCATTGAGGAGCAACCTCTGTGGCTCGATGACTTGCTTAATGAACCAGAGACGCCGGTGAGGAGAGGAGCTCATCGTCGTTCAACAAGCGACTCTTTTGCATACTTGGACGGAGTCAGTTTGTCCAACGTTGGTAGTGTAGGTCAGGAGCAACAGAGCTTTCCAGCACTATCTCCTTGGATGTCGCAGGAACTCAATCACCATAAAGATGTAGGACATTTTTCTTATTATCCAGAGGCAAATTCATCTGGAAGGCCTCAACTCAAAGTATGGGAATCGGCCGCGGATGTTGTCAGCTACCCTGGCAGCACTCTCTTGGCAAACAACAAGACGATTCATCCCCAGCCATCCTGTGTTCAGACAGAATCTGATGGATTAAACCCAGATGTTGTTGAAAAGAATGAGCACCTAGATGGTGCCCAGGATAAAAAGGGTCCCTTTGAAATTAAGGAAGACTCTCATTCTAAGCAGACAGAGATGGATTCAAAGCGAGTTAAACAGTAAGTTTTAATCTAATTTCTTAATATCTTTGTGTGTGATTAATTCTCTGTGCTGTCTCGAGAAATTTTCTCTATCATTAGGATCAATGACCAGTATAGGCATCAACCCCTTGGTAAAAACATATGTTCGTCATTCTGGTTGATTGTTGAGGCATGATATAGTTTGCTCTACTTCCTAAGCCTCACCACGGACTACTTATTTGCAGCCTTTTGCAGTTTTTTTCTAGGGATAAAAAATCTCAGGCAAACCGGCAGTTTATTATTATCAATTTGACTCACTAATTTACTATATGGATTGATGACATAAGGCTGATTTTTTTTTGTCCAATATCATTCTCAATTTTTCTTACTAAATTATCATCTCAATAGCATAAGCATATACAGATGATGATTAATATTGCAGCATGATTGTGTGGTGCCACAAGTGATACATATCAATGGCACAAGCATGTACAGATAGCTACTAACACTGTAGAATTTCCTGTTCAGCGCTGCATATGCTTAAACTGGATATCAAATCTATCTTTGTTTTGAGTTATGCACCGCTTAGGATTTTGATAGCTATAATGGTTACAGGGCTTTTTTGGAATTATCAAATTTAGCTCTTTGCAATATTACTATCTTCAAATAAAAGATTTCCTTTTTTGGAATTGCTTCAGGATAGAGTTCCATGACATCACAAATGTTGCAAGTGCTGATCTATTGCCTCACCTTTCTTTTCACTGTGGCATGCCCCTCTTCACTACAACTCTCTTAATATATATTGCAGCTGGGAATCTAACCACTTCACAAGTTTTCTTATGGGTCTTATAATATTTGGCAATTGCCTAAACAAAACGAATTAGGTCTCCTTGATATTTATAAGAGTCATCCTGCTCTAAATTCTATTCTTTCATTTTTGTGATTAATATATATACAGAACTTATAGCCCATTGACTTAATTAAACTGTAGTGATTCTCCATGGGAATTATAATTAAATTTTAATTGTTATATTCTTCTTTAATTTGAGATTCAAGAGATTGTGTATACAGTAAACTTGTTGTTTTGACTCTTTCCAGTTCAGATTTCCTATTTTGTTGAGTTTTAAGCTAAGGTCAAATAGCTTAGGCAAGACTATTCCAAAGCTTGAATCCCATCCGACAACTAGGTGTCTAGGCAATAGTTGAGGCGACAACTCAACAGAAATTCATGTCATCATTTTGACATGGCTAATGCACGTCTGTTTTGGTTGTTTTAATTTAGCATTTCAACCTATCTTTATACTTGCCGTATTGAATGATAATACAAGCAAAATGCTTGTCATTATGAAGCAATGTATAAGTATATTGCACCATTGGATATATTTAACATTTTCATTCATGAAAAGATATAGTGATAAACAGGGATCAATATGACCACACATGCCTTCATACGATGATCTAGATAAGTGTAACCCACATTCGTGCTAGTCCAGGTACACAAGATGATTAGCCAATTGTCACATGGGACTATATCATCAACATGCTACCTTCCTGGTGACCTGTTCTTGAATGCAACAGAATCTTTTGAATGATTACATTAATGAATGTGTACTACTTGCTATTGGAATTTCATTTTCATTTACGTGAATCGATTCGATTGGTGAATTTTCCTTTTCTATTGAAAGATTTTGTATAAAACAAATGTAGCATCAAGCTCTGTTTGTTAACAATGCAGTGATTGTCATTTAACTCCAGTTCAGATATTTGTATGTGGCTTAAAGGGAGCATATATATTAATAGTTCTGAAATACTTAAACATGTGAGCGTAACTCAAGCTGTAAATATCTAACCTCTGTCCTCCAGTAAGGGTGGCAATTCGTTTCTTTAACCCACAAACTCATTTATCCGACTAGGTTAAAGATGAAAGGTTTTCACCAACTATCGGCTAAATCTTCACTTTTTCCAATTTACAGTATAATTTTGAAGCAATACATTATGAATTTCTTAAGTTGGTCAGCGGATTTCTTTGCTACAAACGCTAGTTTAGGAAATCCATTTATTGATTTGGTTGTAAGATTCCTGTCATACCTGTATCATTGTAATACAATACATGCTGGTGTAATTCAAAACCAGAGTACTAGAAGGACCTTCATGTTATTAGAGCATCTACTCTCGCATGAGTTCAAAATGGTTGCCCCACTATATTCATTATCCTAATACTTATGGCAGGTGAACCTTTTGAAAGTTCCTCTCAGCTCAGCCATTTCCTCCCTGATTTACCTTGTCTGTATTGATATAGCCGCTCAACTTCCTATGAAACTCAACTCCACCTTTTTTCCACCATGGCAAGCACAATTCATTTTACTTCCTTTAAGTCGTAACCCGAAGGTCGATGTAAATGTTACATGCAATGCCCTGTAAAATCAGCTTCCATTGAGGTTACCACTGCCAACTGAACATTGTGTATGAAAGGAACAACTTTGGTTGCATGCTATCATTGCATCTGTTTCAGAATCAAATATGATACTAATTACCTCTACCGAATCCTTGTTAGAGGTATGGAGGAGTTTATCGTTCTCCTGAAAACTATTTGCCATCCTGAGTGATGACTCACTAGGAGAAGCTGACTCTCACCTATCATGGCAACGAAACCTTGGCCGAGTATGTAGGCCTCGTCAAGGCTATTGCTGATCAGTTTAATTTCTCTGGATCTTCCATTGATGATGTTGATTATGTTATTTATTTTCGATGGGCTTGGATGGGAGTTTAAAGAAATCTGGTAACCAACTTAAGAAATTATTAATTGTAGTGAGTCAGAATCATTCTGCTAGCTATCAGCCTTCATGATTGGTGAAGATCTTCCATCTTTATAGTTAAAGGTTCTTCTAGTGTACTCTGCTTTGAGTGGTACAACCATGTATTTGATCATTATAATGCGTATGTGTATACATTTCAAGTTTCAAGTGCGAGAGTAAGAATGTAATGGAAGCAAGGAATGATTTTCATAAACTAAAGGAGTAATAATATAGTGTGACTGGAGCCACAATGGGGCTTACTTGTTGCCTTCTATGTACCATATGAATATTGTATGATAATATAATTACACATGACCCTTGTTGATTTTACAATAAACATAAAATAGTTATTTGTAATGAATTATTCTATATTGTTTTTTCATTTCTAATTTGTATAATCTTATCTTTTATATTTCAATTTGCATTTCTGAAAAAGGAGACATGTTATAAAAACAATAGTTAAAAGAATATTGTAATTACAAAATATGCTTGTTTTCTTGAATATATTATATATTGTTAGTGTTTTATAGTTTTATTATGATTTGCATATATTTTAAAATTGTCTTCTTGGCTGATCAGCTGATTCTGATCCTACCAATCTCGATGGCTTCATCCCTAGTCAATGTCAATGGTTTCGTCCTTAACTGATCTTGATATACCAGTATCGCAAGCTATGAAACTGTCAGTGGTATATATGTTTTGTATAGAGCTCTATGCGTCCACACAATCATGAGTTTAAATATATGTGCTTTTTGCTTACCAGAAATTGTGTGCTTATGTATAATCACCATGTTTAGATTTATGCATATGCATGTATATTTTTAGTTATGTGGGGAAACTTCTTAATTGGTGTGTGTCATTCAGTCGATATAAATGAGAATGACTTGCTTGATAATGTTACTATGAGGAATAATCTACTATATCTAGGTTTATTTAAATGTGACATTTTGTTTTTGGTTTGTCCTATTGAGTCGAATAAGTAGCCGATTTGGGCTTTTCTTGCTTATGTGCATTAGAGGGTCTGAGGTGGCCATCTTTGAGGTTCAGACCTACATGACAGTGAGAAGAACCACTATGGATGTGTTTGGGGAGGTCTTCTAAGGTTTTATCAAAGTTTGGGATGGCGAATTGGTAAAGTTTAAGAACTTAAAGAGTGATGAATGTGGAATGAAAGTGGGATTTGTTTTACCTACAGTCAAAGGCCCCCTTTTATGTTGCAGTTTTGTAACAGATGAGCTTTCTTAGGGGTAGGGAACATGGTCGTGTGGTTCTGAAGGGGCATCCTTGTTAGTTTGTCTACCGTAACAATGGCGATTATGAGCAAGACATGTGGAATAAAAGGAGCACTTGCCAGTCTGGTAGCAGTAGTGGTGATAATTATGAATAGTATGTTGGAGGGAGTGGAGTAAACTCTGTTGCTCATTTGTAGGGCTCATGTATACATCCGCATTAGAATGCATTGTTAGATGCATTGCAACATGACAGATAGTCTGGACTAATTGTCTTATCAGTACAATATATTTTGCATTAGCATGTAACATGGAAGTGATCCATATGACTTCTTCCATCTACACTGGATTTTTTAAACGTTAGAGGCATTATTGGAATTTGCCCTCCAGACATATACTTGGGTGGACATAAACAGCACAACTTTTCACCTTTCATATGAGCTGATCTTTCTGTTTCCTTTTCTTTTAGAGGACAGCCATCTTCATTATTCACAATAATGCTGGTAAATACTGAATCTTGTGGTATCCTCATGCCTGTGAAACTAATTAAAGGTGTACTTTGGTTGCCTGTGCCAATGTCATATTCTTCCTGAAATAAGATTGTCGACCTAGGCCTGCAATGCTCCATGGTTATGCATGCCCAATTGACATCTGGCCTATGAGGATGAAAGGCATACGTTTTTTCATGCATCATATATACACACAGATCAAAAAAAGGGATAAAGGGATCAAACATTCAAACTAGCAATTTATAACTAATTAGAGAAACTAGATTTGTTTATCATGAGTTCATGTGGTACTTAATCACTCGGGGATGCAACTTTCTGTCCTTTTATGTAATTTGCACTAGCACATTTCTGGCTGATAAGAAGATCATGTTAGTTGTGTATATCTTGTAAGCTCTTTCTTAAACAATTTATTGTATCACAGGCAATATGCTCAGCGCTCCCGTGTCCGGAAACTGCAATATATTGCTGAGCTCGAGAAACACGTCCAGGCCTTACAGGCAAGTATAGAAAGATCGAGCTTAAATAATTCTTAGAAGCTTTAAGTGAAAAGAAATTAAAGGATATCTTTGTTGTTTTTTTGCTCTCAAAATTCAACAGGCAGAGGGACTAGAAGTTTTTGCTGAGCTGGAATTTCTGGATCAGCAAAATCTTATTCTAAATTTGGAGAATAAAGCCTTGAAGCAACGACTGGACAGTCTGGCTCAGGAGAAACTTATAAAACGCCGTAAGCTTGTACCTCTGTGAAAGTTTCATACTTTTGTTGACACAATATGTTCATAAGGGGTTTGTAAGGCACTAAACCAGATCTTGTTGACCTAGGCTTGAAAAGCAACCAGGTTAGATAATAACAACTGCTCTCCTCTTCAAATATGAAATTGTTATGCAGAAAGTGGAGTTTGGTTCCTGCATATAAGCTACTTTAACAAGGTTCAAGAAATGAAGATTTGCAGCATAAACAAAGTTAAAAAGCACATTCTCCTGCACATCTCTTGGAAATTGGCTTCTGACACTTGTTGACATGCTTTGTGTATTTAAAATCGTTGCTATGTAGTGACAAACAACCTCAATTTATACTTATAAAAGATTAGATGGCACTATTAAGTTTTGTAAGGTTGCTCTCTCACAAACTAGATGAGCAAGATCTGAGTCATGAAAATAACCTCTTTATTTGTAGTGATAAAGATAATGTACAATCAACCCCATAGAATCTGCTATGGTGGGAACCTCTTGCATTAGGTTGCCCTTTAAAATATTAGATAGAAATTCAAATTTACATTTGTTTTGTTGATGAATATGCTTCTGGTTGTAGGAGGCATTAATTCTAGTGAATTTTGTAACTTGCTTCACTTTCTTGTTGTGACTGCAGCACAAACCATTTATAAATAATGCTGTTGTTTGACCATTTAGCTTTTTAGTTAGGGTGTCTCACACAGATTGTTTTTTGAATTCCCTTACAGCTGGTTTATGTGATCAATATTTGCTTGAAGAAATTTAGTAAAATTCCATGTTTATTTTGGGTTGATGCAGTTCAACAGGAGACGCTAGAACGAGAAATAGCTCGTCTTCGAACACTGTATCAGCAACAACAGCAGCAGCAGCGATTCCAAGAACAGCCTCACCCTACCCATGCTCGTCGTAGCAGCAGAGACCTAGATTCACAATTTGCCAATCTATCTTTGAAGCCCAAGGACAAAACTTCTGGGTGTGAATCTGTCACTGGTCCTCTACGCTTTTAGATTTAACTCTTCTGACCTGCTGTGAGTTCCAGACATCGTATTTGACTTCTTCATCCACCTACATTTGTCGATTGGGGAAGTAGGCCAGAGACTTGGACCTCACAGACAAGGCAAATAACTCCGGAACAATAACTGTCTGATATCTGCTTCCTTTTCCTCGTTTTGATATGTGCACCTGGCGGTCATCTTCAGCTCATACGACCAGTCGGTGGTGATAGTAGCTCTTGAACTGTCATGTTGGTTCCTTCATTTCTGTATTCTCATGACCACCACTTTGTTTCATCCCTTTTGTGTCATTGTCATCTTCACTCCAAGCTCACTCAGTTCAACTTCTGGATAATTGGTTCCATGAAAGGTTCATGATTTCGAAGGCACCGATCCTTCCCTTTCGCATCCTTGTATCTGCATTGTCATCAAGACATCTGCTACCAATCTTGTTCATGTTTGTGCATCTGTTCGACACCGAAGAACTGATCATCAATTCAACCTCTGTGTAAGTCTTTGAGTTTAGCACTGTCACTAATGGAGATTTCAAGATTTGTTGCCAACACCTTGAATATTATGTATCTGATCATATTTTGATGCCAACCATAACCTTGATTAGTTTGCTTACTTCAATCAACTTAAACCTGAAACTTTCCACAGACACAACTGGTGGTATGTTCTTTGCTTTGATGGAATGAACTCAGGCAGATCCCTTGCTGGATAATTAGCTGCAGTAGTAGCTAGAAATGTGTATGGTAAAATATGCCCTGTGGTTGTTCACTAAGCTCAAATTGCAGCTATCAATAATGTTATGATTTTTGTGGGATGTATTCATAATACTCTCATCTGTGTAAATCCAAACTCATGCACTTGAGGTTTATACTCAAACCTTATGATCAAATCTCATGTTCCCAACTTATCCTTTGCATAAAACCAAAAAATAAAAGAAAAATTGTGTCTTCCTTAGAATTAAAGAGTTATGCAGACAACAGGTGCAATGCTCAGTATTCATAAACCACAAACATGTAATCACTCAAACATCCACAGGTTACAGTTTTGGATGTCAATTGCAATGGCAAAGCACTTATAAGGAAGCATTTTAGGATGACCCAACATCTTTTTATCCATTTGGAATCTTGCAATCTTGTAGAAAAAGTGGGTGTTTTAGAACCACAACTTTTTCTTCAGAGCTCTCATATTAATTGACATCAGCTGCACATCCCCATCAAAGTCATCCATGGGAGACAGGATTCCATATCATATTTCTCTCACATTTATTTTGTCGGTGGGCCATAATCTAACTTATCTGTTTAGCAAATCATTGTACAAAAATATAAAATATTTTGGTACTATTATAAACAAAATATTGTATAAAAATAAAAGAAAACAGTGATTGATCAGAGGGGAGATTTTAAAGGGATAAAAAAAATAACAAATAAAATAATATTTTCATCTCTTTCATCTTTAAATAAATATATTTGAAAATTTTAATATCTTTATAACAAATAAAAATTAAGGGCATATTTAGTGAACCGAACTAGCCGAAGAATTTAATTCATGATTTTTTTTAATTCGATCGATCGATCGATCCAACTCGAGATTTATAACTATCGACGAGATTCACACGATTAAACTCAGCCTATTGAGTTTACGATTAAAATTGATATTAATAGAATCAAACACTTCCAGTGTTAAAATTAAAAGAAAAACCCTTCATTACAGCAAATAAAATGAGCTTAGAACACAAAGGTCTTCTGATCATAACCTAAATAAAACAGTAATCTTATTTGAAGAATGTTAAACATCTCCTGAACTTAAGCTAATCCACCTCGTCTACTCTCAATAATTTAGCATGAACTACTCTATATGCTGAATGAGATGAATCATTCACAAGTTAAATAGGTTTGTTATCATTAGAAATCATGATCATATATGTTTTATATCTGGATGCATGCTTACATGTAAGGCCTTAATCATTCCACAGAGGAAGGCATTCAAAGAATCCAAGTGGAATCATCATACTCAGATACTTTAATACATTTGATAAACCAAGGAAGAATTCCATCTTGGTAAATATTAAATGTAATTAGACACATCAATCATATTTACAGAAGAATATGGTATATTTTTAATTATTATTTTTTAGTGTCACTTGCATGACTTTTACACTATTTGGAATTTAGATGATCTTAATATGCTCTCACTTCTCAATAGAAATTATCATGATTTATAGTAGAAATCAGAGTCAATTATAATAAAATTATAGTTCTTATCACATATTTACAGTTATTTTCTGTAATTTCATTAATATGTATTATGTTAAGTAAGCATTAAGTTAATTTAAGTCAATTTCTGCCATTTATGGGTTATTGTTTTTGACCAAACTGACCCTCAGGTCTCAGCCCCCTTACGCCTTCTGCGGAGGAGTGTTTTGGTAATTTGAGCGAGGCGTCCGCCATCTGCCAACCGGCGTGCATTAACTCGTATCGTCTCCTTCGGATGCCACGTCAACCGTCCGACCCCCACGCAAACGAACCGGACGGAAGTTGCGATTTTACCTTCCTGCCCCTGCAAACCGCCGTTTGCTCCCGTCACGCACATTTAAGAGTCTTTTTATTGTATTCTCAGAAAACAGTACCAAATTATTATTTACCATTGGATGATTGGTGTCAGTAATACACAGCAATGCATTTATGGTAATTAAATATTAATCCATATTCTTAATTGCTCACCAAAGAATTGGGGTGGTAGGTGTGCTGCCGAGGGCTTTTTCGTCCATGCGCCCGCGAACGGGCGTCGGTTGAGCCTTGAAAGCCAGCCGTTGCCTAACGGCGCCGTTAAGAAAAAGCCGCTGAGATCAAGTAACGGACCGAAACTATTTTCCACCCGAGTTGCCTACGCATCTGTCTGATGCTCCCATGTGGGGTCCAGCTTCCCGTGATAGACTGAAGGGTATGCAATCGAGTGAAGGAAATAAGTATTACGTAGCGACCGCTTTATAAAGTGATCCGAGATCGAAGAAAGAGGCGAACTCGACCTTTTTCGGTTGATCGTGATCGGTTCCTTGCGATTCTTGTTGTTGTTCGACCGGGGAGCCTTTGTTTGGTCGATCACCAGGCGGACGATCTGTGGAGCGACCCTGGTCGGTCAATGGATTCTCGGGGGACGGTGGAGTCGCCGGAGGCCGCGAGGCCCGCGGCGGTGGCGCTCGACTTCACCGACGCGGAGGTGGCGTCATCCCGCGCGAGGATCCCCAGGAGGATACGGCGGAGGCTCCTGGAGGGCAAGAGCAGCGGCCCCTCCAGCGTGGAGGAGATCGAGGCCAAACTCAGAGATGCCGACCTCAGGAGACAGGTAGTCTCTTGGAGGAAGTTGGAGCCTCTGGTCCTCTTTTGGCGATTCTGATCACGTTTTCGCGTCGAATTTTAGCTTCTTGTAGACAGTTTGAAGTTTTCATTTTCTCTCCGAGGTGGGAGGTCTTTGTCTCTTGAAATTTGGTTTTGTGTCGAGGTTTAACTCGGACAAGATGATCTCAGAAGGTAGGTATCTGCATCTTGACGTCATCATTACAGAAAAGATTGAATCTCTTCTTGAGTGTTTTCTTGGGTTTCACTTTTTTCGCCTTTTCTTTTCTGGTGAGTTCGGTTGCAGGTTTTTGGTGTGGGGTTTCTTTAGGGGTCTTTTCCTTGTGGGGGTTTTGATTGTAGGTACGTTGTTCATTGGTTTTTCTCCTAGCTTGTTTAAGTTGAGCCTTTTCTTTTCTTTCTTTTCTTTTATTTGATAGTTTCTCGGTTTCTTGATTCAGTTCGTTTCTTGGTGTATAATTTTGATTCTTTTTCTATGTTGGCTGTGTTTTCATTTTCGTATTTGGCAACTTTTTTACTGTCATGTGTTCTCAAAATTTTGCGATTCTTATGGAGCTCCTTCATTTGTGTTTTGGATCTTCGTTTAAATCGGACCCTACTTATGTTTTTACTGATAGCTTTGTGTGTGTTTTCCCCAAATGTGTTATGTGTTTCCATTCGGTTTATATTTGTTTGTCCACATCTTTAATATTCGCTTCATCTGCTTTTATGGGTTTGAATAACTCCAAATGCTTCTTCACGATCACTGTTTTTCTTCCTACAAAAAAGGGTTCTCTTCTGTTGTTATATTGTTTATTAAAATTGTTGTGTCAAGATTAATTTCGTTTAACCTTCTTTTGTGTGGCTTGTTGCCGCTTTGTCCGTGGACTTCACCTTTGTTCCGCGTGATGGTCTCTATCATCACATACACAATTTTGCTTATAGTTAATACTTTGGGAACTGTGTTGCTGGTGTAACTCCTTCCAAAATTTGAATTTATGGTACTTTGAGTCACTTATATATAACCTTTTTTTGTTTCATTTTCACAAAATTGTAAGCATCTTTTATACCCTTCTTTCTATTTTACTCATTGGATTTCCTTTTGATGAATTATTGACTTTCTTTCCCTTTCGTCCGTGTTCACAGATTTGCCTGATAACCTCTTTTGTTTGCCACTTTTTTTTTGGTTCTATATCTTCATGTATTTGTTTATGATGTTTGGTTAGTCTCTTCTTTTAGTTTATGCTTCCAGAGAAACAAACGGTCACTTTGGTATTTTCAGTCATTCTCTAATTATAAGCCATTCAATGGCACAACTTATTACTGTTAGACCAAATTGCCATTTTTATTAAGATAGATTCTAAATAGTGGTTTTATTATTGGTTTCTGTTGGATGCCATCTTTCTAGCTTTTGCTGTTGAATCCATATGCGTTTACCTTTTCATATGGAGGGTCTCTTCTCTTTTAGGCTTGATATTTGATTTCACCTCTTTGCTTTCACATCACCGAATAATTTTCCTTTTTAGGAAGATGTAGATTTCGATTGGGGGTTCTTATTTCTCATGGTTGTTAATTTTGAAATAAAACCTTTTGGTGCAGCAATTTCATGAATGGTTAACGAGCAAGGCAAGACCAAAACCAAGAAGCCCCTCATGGTCATCAGGAGAGGATGATCCTGGTCAAAGGCTTGAAGCAAAACTTTTTGCAGCCGAACAAAAGAGGTAATTTTCCCAGTAGTCTCAACTTTGTTTATTATTATGGGTTTCTCCATCATGTGTAATATTTCTTCACCGTGCAGTTTTTCTGTAACAGTTCACTCGGCTTTTAGCTTTGAGGAATGTCTAATGTTCTATTTCCAGTATCTAAAACCATTCTCTTTTTAATTTCAGTTATTATTATTATTATTATTATTACTACTACTATTATTATTATTATTGTTGTTGTTGTTATTATTATTATTATTATTTGTTCCATATGGCTTAAAGTTGTTTTTGACTATATTGGCATGCTCCCACTGACAATATGATAACCTAGCTTATTCATTTTGGTATGTCTTGAAAGGCCATTTTATGCATGCAACACTGTGGTAAGCTTCAGTTAGTCTGATCGCTTGGCTATTTCAGTTGGATATATTGCATAATTTTGTTATCAAAAGTGTTCTCCCCTTGAATGAATAGGTTGAGCCTTTTGACAAAGTCACAGATGCGGTTGGCTAGGTTGGGTGAGTTACGACAAGCTGCTAAAAGTGGGGTAAGAATGCGTTTTGAGAGGGAACGTGAAGAACTGGGCACAAGAGTTGAATCTCGTGTACAACAGGCCGAGGCAAACCGCATGCGCCTTATTAAGGCTCATCTTCAGAGAAGGGCTGCCATTCAGGAGAGAACTACAAGATCTTTGTTGCAACGGATTATCCGAGAAAACAAGTATAAAGAATGTGCGCTTTCTGCAATCTTCCAGAAGCGTGCTGCTGCTGAGAAAAAAAGGATGGGTTTGTTAGAAGCAGAAAAGAAAAGAGCACATGCTAGAGTAGTGCAGGCACGGAGGATAGCCAAAACTGTGTACCATCGAAGAGAAACTGAAAGGAGAAGAATGAAAGAGCAGTTAGAAAGTCGGCTTCAAAAGGTATGTGCTTGCTGTTCTAGGTTCTGTTTGATAAATATTATGGTCTTATATTCTACCTTAAATACATGTTGCTTTGGTGAAATACTTACTATCTATTGGCAGAGATTATACCAAGACACCATTTTAGATCATATAGTAGGCTCTCCTGACAGGCAGTTATGTAGTGTCTGCCAGTGTTAAATGGTTTGGTTGCTTGAGACTTTGACAAACTGCTCTGATGTTCAGGCAAAGCGACAAAGGGCAGAGTATCTGAAACAAAGAGGTAGCCCACGTAGTACTGCACGACTCAATTTAATCAGACATGGAGATTTTCTTTCAAGAAAATTAGCAAGGTGATTTTTGTGCATTAGTTGATAACGTCCTAATTCTTTTTAACTTTAAATTTCTCATAGTTAATTGGATGTTTAGGTGCTGGAGGCGGTTTGTGAGATTGAGGAGGACTACTTTTGCTTTGGCTAAAGCTTTTCAGGTTTTGGAATTAAATGAGGAGTCTATTAAAAGTATGCCATTCGAACAGGTTGCTCTCCTGATTGAATCAACCACATCACTTAAGACAATGAAAGCCTTGCTGGAACGGCTGGAGAGCCGTTTTTCACTTCTACTATCATCTGGACCATCAGGTGTGGAGAATATTGATCATCTGCTTAAGCATCTGGCTTCTCCAAATAGAAAAGTTCCAACTAACAGAACACCAGGAGAGAGAGGTGGAACAAAAAGAGGGGCCGTCAGAGAATCTAGGAGTGTTGAAACAACAATGTCTAGGTACCCAGTTAGAGTAGTTCTCTGTGCTTACATGATATTAGGCCATCCAAATGCTGTTTTCAGTGGTCAAGGGGAGCGTGAGACTGCCTTGAGAGAGTCCGCTATAAGCTTTCTTCAGGAGTTTGAGTTGTTAATCAAGGTGATATTAGGTGGTCCTAAAACTGCTCGCTTATCAAGTCAATCATTTTCAGATGTGTCTTTGGATCTTCATAAAGAGTCATCTAATAGTTTGCCTCGGGAGCAAAGTTTCAGATGCCAGCTGAGAACATTTGACTCAGCATGGCGTTCTTACCTGTACAGGTTTGTGGTATGGAAAGTGAAAGATGCTAGATCTCTGGAGGAAGATCTTGTGAGAGCTGCTTGCCAGTTAGAATTGTCAATGTTGCAGACATGCAAGATGACTGCAGAAGGACAGCCATTAGATCTTAGTCATGATATGAGGGCTATACAAAAGCAGGTGTGTTTGATCTAAATACTGCTACATGGTTTTGGACACAGTAATTTACTTGGAACTTGCATGAGACACAGCATTCAGTGTTTCTGAATACCAAAACAGGTTTTTTTGTCTGAGTTTTTTTAGACTTACTACTTTGCTAAACAGATAGGCTTGCATGTCACATATATGACCAATGTTTCCAAATCATGTGAATACAAAGTGCTTCTATATCTGAATAAATTGCTACTTTTCCCTTGAATGCTCTCTACCTATATGTGGAGTTAACATATTTATGTATGAGCAACTGGTGACCTTGTCAGAGCTATCTAGTGTTCGACTGTCTTGGTCAAGGTACAAGTTCTGAATGTAGTAGTTGTAGCTGAGGTTTCAGGAAAGGACCTTCAGAAGGTTATCCACAAACGACTCTTGAAAATTTTATCATCTTAGGCGACATGTAGAAGACACCCAAATTTGAGGAAAGGATTTTCAAAAGGTTATATAGAAATGACTGTTGAATATTTTGTCATCTTAGGCCACATGTAGAAGTTACCTAAATTTGAGGGGTCGTTTTGGCAAAACAATCAACAGCACGTCTCCTATTGGGATGGGGAACTTGGTCTCGAGGCTAAACAAATCTTTTGAATGGTTTTGCATACAGTTATTGGATTGATGACTATCTAGAAACATATTTTTCTCTTAGAGCAGACAGCCTGGTTATGATAATAGTTTTTTTTTTTTTGTCTTTGTTCATTGGCTGTTCAATGTGGTATTTAAATTAATATGAGCTGGTTGTGACTTGTGATGGTGTCCTAAGTTAATATTTCATTTTTACCATTACTATCTAGAAACATATTTTTCTCTTAGAGCAGACAGCCTGGTTATGATAATAGTTTTCTTTTTTTTGTCTTTGTTCATTGGCTGTTCAATGTGGTATTTAAATTAATATGAGCTGGTTGTGACTTGTGATGGTGTACTAAGTTAATATTTCATTTTTACCATTACTATCTGAATTACAATTTGGATGGCAAAATTACAGATTTTTTTAACGACTCTTTATCTACTCCTTTCTGACGATCCTCTTGGTGACAAGGTTGACTAGTGTGGAGCTTTTATCATTATTATTTCCTTGCAGTCATCATCATGTATGAGAGGCAGGGGGACAAATGACAATGACAGAGGGTGAGAGAGACCGAATGGAGGAGAGTAAAGCAAGTATGGTGTCAATAAATGGATTCAAGCAGATGAGGGGGCAAAGAAAAGGATTAGGATGTAAAGGAAGTATTGAATAGGACAGGGAAATAGGTCGGATGTGTTGCTTTTGAGAGAGCTGGAGCGTATTTAGAGTAAGGATTGTGCTCTTATAGGAATTGACTGCAAATCCAAGGGCATATTTTAACTTTTTAGTTCATGTGGTAACGGTTGAGTCAACATTGTGAAATCTTACTAGACCATCACGTTATATTTTCAGCAATGACAGATATTCTCTGTCATTACAGGTGAGAGAGACCGGATGGAGGAGAGTGAAGCAAGTATAGTGTCAATAAATGGATTCAAGCAGATGAGGGGGCAAAGAAAAGGATTAGGATGTAAAGGAAGTATTGAATAGGACAGGGAAATAGGTCGGATGTGTTGCTTTTGAGAGAGCTGGTGGGTATTTAGAGTAAGGATTGTGTTCTTATAGGAATTGACTGCAAATCCAAGGGCATATTTTAACTTTTTAGTTCATGTGGTAACGGTTGAGTCAACATTGTGAAATCTTACTAGACCATCACGTTATATTTTCAGCAATGATCAGATATTCTCTGTCATTACAGGTGTTTCCTCATTAATTTTTTGTTTTTCCAGACACCTTGAACTTATAAGATCTTTTGAATACTTGGTTCGTCGGATATTTACCAGAAATTATTTATTTATCTTTGCATTTATTATCCAACGTATGGTTTTGGCAATTTTAGGTTATTGAAGACCAGAAACTTCTAAGGGAGAAAGTACGACACCTGAGTGGCAATGCTGGTATTGAAAGAATGGAAAGTGCTTTATCAGATACAAGGTTCAAATTCTTTGAAGCAAAAGAGAATGGAAGCCCTTTAGCAAACCCTCTTGCTCATATTTCATCAACTTCAGCATCTAAATCTCTGGGAAAACAATTGGTTTCCGTGTCTCATGAGCACAAAGTTGAGATTAAAGGGAGATCAAATCGTGTGGTTCGTTCTCTGTTTGGAATTTCATCTTCCACGCAGCCCCGAGTTGGTACAGAAGTTCAAAATGTAGATGTTCAATCCAGTTGCACAGTGGGAACACAGTCGTCACCCACGGAGAATGAACTCCTTGTGAATGAAATAATGCATTGGGGCCATGGATCTTTTTCTAGTAATCCTGACACTATCAAATCTGAAGAGATTGGTATCAAGGTAATTGTAGTCTTCCTCCAAAATTTGACATTTAAAAGATTTGAGTTTTATCTACGAGCCATCTCATAACACATGAAAGTGACTAGTTTGTGTTTTATGTAAGCCATCTCATAACATACGACAATATTTGTAAAAATATTTTTGATATACTTATATAGAGATTTAACTTCTGAACTATTAAGTTCTTTGAGAATGATCAGTGGTGCACTGTGGGCTTTGTTTCACATAATGTGGCACTCATTTGGTTTTTCTTTTTTCTCTTATTTCTTTCCAATATATTGGTTCATGTCATTAAATCTATTGCAGATAGTTGTTCTACTGTCCTCTGAGGTTGATCTCCGATGTATTATATTTTGTTGGGCCATTAATTGATTCTGTTTCATGGTTTTTCATTCTTACAGATTAAAGAGACAATGGAGAAAGCATTTTGGGATGGAATATTGGAATCTTTGAAGACAGGCAGACCTGACTATGGTAGAATACTAGGCCTTGTGAAGGAGGTACGAGATGAGTTATGTGATTTGGCTCCACAGAGTTGGAAGCAAGATATTCTCAATAGTATTGACCTTGACATTCTATCTCAGGTATATCCTCAATCAATTAGATGTTAAACTAAATGTGTTGGTACTTGTTTTCAATTATACCCTCTTTTAACATGTCACACTTATTGGTCCACTACGATATTTGATCCTTGTTTTGATGTCCAACTTCAAGCTCACAATTTTCTTATTTGGTCAAAGGTCCTTGACTCAGGCTCTCAGGATATAGATTATTTTGGAAATATTCTAGAGAATGTTCTGGTCATGCTGCAGAAACTCTCTTCTCCTGCAAATGAAGATGACATGAGAAAAGCCCACCAGAAGATGTTGAATAGTTTGACAGATATTGCTCGATCCAGTGACAAACAGAGTAACTCTTTTGTTGTTGCCTCGATCAAGGGTCTGCGTTTTGTTTTGGAACAAATACAGGTTAGATACTTGGATCATTCAGCGAAGTACTTTAGTGGTTACCAACTACTATATTCTCAATGAAAAAAAATATTTTTATATTTTATCAATTTAATTGATTGTATCATCCTTGAACTTTTCTAGATGCATTAGTCTCTTCAGATTTGTCAATTTCTTTAAACATAATATTTACATGACATTTGAATCTCCTACTGTCAACGCTAATGAATATTTATTTTGAATGGAGTCAAAAAACCTTCTTATCTTCGTTAGAGAGGATTCTGAGAATATGGACTGATATCCTGTTCTGAATAATTTCAACACACACACACACACACACGTATAGATATAATTTCAACATAATATACCTAATGCTCTTTGGGGTTTTTATATTTTGTTAGACAGGAAACCTTATCTTTGATGTCTGATGAACTTCTAGACTTTATGCAACAAAGACATGAACCGATGCTTTTGATAGTGCTCACTGGAAAGCCTGGTTTTTGGAATTTGTGCACTTATAAATGTTGTCATACTTTTCAAAAAATTGAATTAAGTGTTCTTTTGACAGACACTGAAAAAGGAAGTCAGTGTAGCCCGTATCAAGTTGATGGAACCACTCATCAAGGGATCTGCAGGGTTGGAGTATTTGCAGAAGGCATTCACTGACAGCTATGGATCTCCTCTTGAAGCTGCTAATTCTCTTCCAGCAACTCTTCGTTGGTTATCCCCATTAAGCAATAGTTTGGAAGAGGAATGGAGTGAGCATATTGATCTCTGTTCTATTTTCTTGGCAAATCATGTGAGCTCTTTTATCTCTATAAAATTGGCCTTTGCTCATATCGTGTTACCATAAATGTTCTACTAAAGTGTAGCTGGACATACTTAATCCAGGGTCTTCCTGTCACTGCTGTTCGAACAGGTGGTAGCCTTTCAGCATCATCAAAACAGCATGATGGTCTTTTTAATGCTTCAGGTAGATTTTTTTAATAAATGAGACTTACGATATTTCTGACAAAGTAGTTGTGGGTCTAGTTCAGTAGTGATGTACATCTGCACTATGTTTGGTCACAATTTTAAACAGCACAATCGGCATTGATCTTTCTTCTTAGCAGGTGTTGATGAACTACCAGAGTGCAATGGAGAAATGGTGGACAAGTTGGTAAGGATTGGTTTGCTAAAACTTGCAAGCGCGATAGAGGGATTGACATCTGAGACCATCCCCGAAACTCTTAAACTTAATGTTTTGAGATTAAGAACTGTTCAGAGTCAATTCCAGCAGATAATTGTCATTGCAACAAGGTGCGGTTTTGCTGCTTATTCCTTAAGTTTTGCTTTGTATTAGTAAATAAAATGGTCTGAAGTTAGAAATTTTCCTTCTGTTATTTATCGCACTGATCATCGTATGCAGCATTTTGGTCCTTCGACAAGTTCTCCTCAGTGAGAAATCTGTTGCGTCTTCGGAGTTGGAAGCTGTAATATTAAAAACTGTTAAAGGGCTCTCAGAGCTCTTGAAAAGTTCACCTGATGTGGGTGTCAAAGATATTATTGAGGTGGTGGTGAGATCATCAAGCTCATACTCAAATACCTCTTCGGAAACAAAGCTCCAGAGCAGAAAGGAGATGATGGCAGGAATGCTTACAAAAAGTTTGCAAAACGATAATGCTGTCTTCGCAAAGGTTTCACGGTCGATCTATTTGGCAGCACGAGGAGTCGTACTTGGTGGGAGCGGGGCCCGGGGGAGGAAACTGGCAGATGCAGCGCTCAAGCGAGTCGGGGCCACGATGCTCTCTGACCAAGTGGTTAATGTGGGCAACGTGCTTATTATGATGGCGATCGTCACCGGCCGTGTTCATGACCCATGGTATAGGGTCCTGGTATGAAGATTTAGTGGACTAGTCAGTGTCTTGTATCTAAGGAAATAGAATAAAGACTTCTAATCTGGATTTGTGGGAAAGACCTGCAAATTATGATGTTCATAATTCATCTAGTGTAGGACTTGAGTTTCAAAATTGTTGCCAATGGTTCCTTACCCATCTTCTTTGGGCTTTTGGTGACTCGAACATCGCAAAATGTGGTGAGGAAGAATCTCCGTATTTTGATGTACATAACCGTGGAAAGATGTGGTGTATATCAATGTGAATTTGTCACTTATTTCACTTCTTCCTCTTTACAGGTTTGTGTATGCCAATAGTGATACTCTCTCTCTCTAGTCATCCTGTCATTACACTATATTGAAGGTCTCTTGCAACACTAGGAGACTGGCTATCTCCAGGAAAGACAGCAAAACGATTTGGAGGCAGGTTTGTGTATGCCAATGGTGATTCTCTCTCTTAGTCATCATGTATCATTACACTATTTTTAGCAATTATATGAACCTGAAGATCTAGTTGAGAAGTGAATTTGAAGTCCTTCCACATTCTGAGGCTATCTATTATACACATTTGGAGGTTTCCATGGTGTTGTGGGTGCAACCCATCGCATAGACTCAGGACATGTACTTGGAAGATACAATGTGGAGGCAAAAGAAGAGGTTTTGGATGCTCGAACACATTGAGGGCAGAGAGGGAAGCAGTTGTCTCTTTTATCTTTCTCCTCTTTGTTCTGGTGTGAGTCCTCCTTTGCCGCAGCTGGGGCAGCTCTTGAGACCAAATCCTTGGCAGTCAAAGCACCTGAGACATTTGAAGTCAGGTGAAGCAGTAGGCCATGATTAAATGGTGATCCAAAAATGAATCGAGTCATTTACTTACTTCCATCTCTCGAAGATGTTCCCATTCTTCTTGTTCTTTCCTGTTCCCTGCAGTCAATATGGCACTGGATGAGTTCAAATTTTTTTTTTCCTCTACAGATCCTTCACATCTTGTTTCTGCCTTTCTCTCTACCTTAAACCATGCTGAAGAAAGAAAACTTGAAAGCATTTAATTTTGGTCTGGAAACACAAAAGCTGCATGGATGATTGCATCATGATAGATAAACAGCATGGCTGGTGAGGCAGATTATAATTTTCCTACTATGAAACATGCTGTGTGTTCTCTTTCTACACTTTAAACAGGTTAGTGATTGCAATCTGACCTTACACCCAGGGCATTCAATTGCACCTTTTCCACCACATTTTCGACATCCTTTCGATACCTAAAAGAAATCAGTTTATCCAATTGATATTACATAAAAAAATATTTATTTGATTTTAGTTTGTAGAAAATAATCCTATGTTCTGCATCATAGGCCACAAATTCTCAAAAAATTATCCAATTGTTCTTCATGCACAAGGTTGAACTTGTTTACAGATTTTGACATCATTCAGTACTAATCAGAGTGATTTTTTTTTTTCTTTGAAATGAAGATAAAATTAAATACATACTTTTTGCTCTTTGAGAAAAAGGAAGCATACATACAGGTTTGACAGACACAGCCCCAGATTTTGATGCAGAGACTCCACTCCTCTTTGCCCTTGTTTGCCATGGGTGAGGACATGGTTGTGGATGACTTCTCAGGGAGGGTACTGTGGCTATCTCCATGACTTATTATGTCTGCCTCCAACTTTTTTTTGCTGTCTTTCCTATTTCGACAATTGATTAGGGAGTATGATATTTATTGTTATCAACAGCAGGAGCCACTAGTTTTGGCCACTGGTCTCCCCCTTCTTATCTTCCTTCAGATACTTTTATCCACACAGCTTGGATGTGGTGCACATTCCACTACTTCCAACAGTTCCAAGGAAGAGACTGTGATGTAAGCTTGTTGCTTTTACTTGACCATTCTAAAATTCAATTGAGCATACACTTTAATTATGTTTACATGACTCAATTGCACACCTTGAATTACTCTGCCTATACTATTAATGTAGTATTTCTGAAGCCAACATGGTAAGAATCAATTCAGTTCATCAATGTCATATCATTGTTCTTGTCAGGGATGACATTAAGATATTCTTTAAACAATTCAACAAAGCTAACTACAATAACAAAAAATATATAAATATAATGCACTTGTAACAAGTCAAAAACCTAGTAGAAAGTCTAAAGACCTAACATAAGAAGATAAGCAAGTGTGGCAGGTGTTGGCCAAGAAGGATTCTTTATTTTTCTTTCCCTCTCTTGTTCACTGCCATTCACACTCAATAATTCTCTTCCAAAAACTACTAATCATCTGACATACTTCTAAAATACAAGGATTAAAGTACCTTAAGAGCACACAAACCAAACCATAGCATGATCATGATCAGATCTTAAAGGAACTCATTGGCAGAATGAGATGGCTGTACTTCAACTGTACCACCATCTTCTTCTTCTTCACTGTAGGTTCTAGAGAAGTGTACTACACTTCTCCCACCTGCTGCTGCTGCTGCTTAATTACATGTTTAGGTGTGATGGAAGTTGTCCTTTGACATTCCATGTAGTCACAAACTCTAACTTTGATTTGTACACACCATGCATCAATTTTTCTTTCCTTGCTGTGCCAGGACTCTTCACAGATTGGAAAGGAAGAGGAAATGTCTGAAACCTTGACATGGATGATGGAAGGCATTATATAATTGTGGATGGATGCCACAATAATTAGTATAATGGAAGGAAGAGAGTTTCTTTAGAATATATACAATTAATCAAAACAATAATTCTAAAAACTCATAAGAGCAGGCAGGTCATAATACATCTTTTATGCTTATTAGTATAAGCTAACAGAAGTTAATATTATAATTTTGTATTTTGTTTTTGTTTTATTTACAATGACATTTTTTTGATTTTTTGACATTAGGATGATAAATAATCATGGTTTAGGAGGTAACACCTCACTCTCATGTGGTGCAATCCAAATCAAGAGCTTATTTAATAGTTTTGGTAATTAGGTGAAGTATTTTACTCCTTGAAGAAGAAGAAGAAGAAGAAGAAGAAGAAGAAGAAGAAGAAGAAGAAGAAGAAGAAGAATATGACACAGAACACATGTATATTAATTATTATTGTATTCATGAAACTCAACCTACTAAAAGATTGCAATTTGTCCTACATAAATTTGCAGCCCAACTTCACATCATCAACTTGGTCAAGACAGACAAAGAAGCTATTGTCTGACATGTGACTTCTACTGTCAATTATTTGTTTTGCACCACCTCTTCTCTTCTTCTTCCTCCTCCTTTCTGTTAGGCAGACACATTAATTACTTTGTGTCAATCTTTTATATAGTCTTCATTATTTCCAATGCAGGAAAGAATAAGAAGAAAAAGTTGGTACAACTCAACTAACCCAATGTCACATCCACACCATCTCCCACAAAAAAAATAAAAATAAAAATAATTAGAGATCCAAATTGAGAAAAAAATTAATAATAATAATTATTATTATTCAACCAACTGTTCACATCCCTCAATTAATGAATAGTTGCATTACAAGAGAAAAGAAAATTATATTGAACCAATGGAGAACCCCACCCGGTTCAATTGATCAAATGGACCGGACCGTGGTGGACCGCGACAGAGACGCGCTCGGCGGCTCGCAAGCGTTCAGCGAGCGTTCGAGCCCGTCGACGACCTCCGTCATGGTCGGCCGCTCCCGCCCCTCCGGGCTCACGCAGTCGATTGCCAGGTAGCCGACGTAGGTGACCGCCTCGATCTCGCTCGGCTTCGGCGGTGGCAGCCTCGGGTCGAGTACCCGGTGGACGTCGTCGGCCGCGATGTGCGGCATGGCGAACTCCACCACGTTCCTCGGCGTGCCGCTGTCCTCGTTCTGGTGGATCACTCTGCAGCCCGTCAGTAGCTCCAGCAGCACGACTCCGAAGCTGTAGACGTCGCTCTTGGCGGTGAGGTGCTGCAGCCGGTAGTACTCGGGGTCCATGTAGCCGACCGTGCCAGCGGCCCGGTCCGGAGGGTGGCAGTCCGGTCTGCGCTCGTCTTCGACCGGGCTCATCAGGGAGAGGCCGAAGTCGGAGACCTTCGCCGTCCAGGTTTCGTCGAGCAGGATGTTGGAGGACTTGATGTCGCGGTGGATGATGGGCGGGACGGCGTAGGTGTGGAGGTACTCGAGGCCGCGTGCGGCGTCGAGGGCGACGCGGAGGCGCGCCCCCCACGACGCGAGGGTCGCACCCGGTAGCCGGTGGAGGTGGTCGTGGAGCGAGCCGTTGGCCATGAACTCGTACACGAGCACGCGCTCCGGCCCCTGGTTGCAGTAGCCCAGCAGGCGCACCAGGTTCTTGTGGTTCACGCGGGAGAGGAGGGCGAGCTCGGAGAGGAACGCCGACTCCTTGTCAGGGCGCTTGTTCTCGGCGGGGCCCGGGGCCGTGGTCGAAGACGACGCCGACGTCTCGGCCCGCTTGATGGCCACGACGCGGCCGTCGTCCAGGGTGGCGCGGTAGACCGACCCGAAGCTGCCGGAGCCGACCTTTTGGGACTCCGCGAAGTTGTCGGTCGCGGCGAGGAGGACCGACAACGGGAACTCCTCCACCATGGCGCTATGTCCTCTGCAAAACAACGAGCTAAATCGGCATTCGATAGGCGCGTGTAAGCCTCCCGAGCCGTGCGGCCTCGCGAGCGCGGACGGGAGGCCCGGAGCTAGCGGCCGCCTCGCCGCGCCGGAGTCATGTATGCGGCCGTTGCATCGAGCGAAGTAGAGCAAACAGAGGATCAATGTCACGAGCCCGATGGCGAACCCGACGGAGCCGATAACCACGAAAACCGTCTTCCTTCTACGAGGAGTCGCAGCTGCGTTTGGAGATGCCGGAGGAGGTGGAGGAGGAAGAGGTGCTCTCGGACTACTCGCTTCTCTCCCGAGCTCGCAGAGAGAGCAGACGACGCGGCCATTGGCGCACAACTGGCCGGAGCCTTCCAGGGGACCGCAGCGACAACTAGACGTCGGCATACAGGTGCCAGGCAACACGCCCTCGAAGACCACCGGTTTGTGGCAGAAGACGGCGCTTCCCCAACAGGCCAAGGAATAGTTGATCCTGAGAATTCCACAGATCGTACTGCCCTTCGCATGAATCGCCACGAACTCGGTGTTGGCGAGGCTGGACGGCAAACTGGAATTCTCTCCCCAGCACATTACTCCTCCATGGCTGCCGAGCGCGCACGTCTTGTTCTCCCCCAATGCCAACGAGCTGATCCTGATTGGAATTACTCCCACCTCCGGCTTGCCCGCTCCCCAGCACACCAGCTTGCCGTCCCCGGTGACCGCGCAGGCGTGCCAGGTGCCAGCGGCGATAGTGGAATAAGTCCCTGGCGGCTCCTGGCCCACGACGCCGGTGTCATTTCCAAAGCATGCGATCTCCCGGCTCAACAGCAGCCCGCAAACGAAGTCGCCGCCGACGGCGATATCAGAGAAGTACACGCCCTCGGGAAAGGTGAACTGGTTCCAGCGCCAGCAAGTGGGACGGGGGAGGCTGCCGCCTCGGATGCCGCAAACATGCGTGTCTCCGGCGGAGAGATCGGCTAAGGGCGGCCCGCTGTAGACCCTCCTGTAGTCCGGCGACCAGCCGTTGTAGGACTCCTGATACAAGTCCCACCAGACCATGGTGGAGACGTCCGTGGACAGGCTGAGCAAGCACAGGAATCCATCTCCACCAGCGATGGCAAAGGAGGAGATGGCGCCCGACCTGTAAATACGTCGGTGCCCCGTTGGCAGGCTGGTGCAACTCAGGTCGTATCCTCTGTTGGCATTCGGTCGAACGACGGCGCAAACCACTACAACGTTCGAGATACGGGAGATTGCTACTGTTGACAGAGAAGCTGCAATGCTTGGAGAAGAGATGGCGACAAGAAGAAGCAGCAGGAGGAAGCGTAGGAAGAAGCTTGGAGGAAGCATTGGCAGAGAAAGGCGGTCAAGATGGTACAGTATCTCATCGTATCAGAGAGAGGTCGAAGAATAGATCGATCGTGTGTTGGATTTCTTGGGGAAGAAGAGGATGGAGAAGGCAACGAACGCGGCTTTAGGCGTGTAAAAATGACTGTAGACAAAGTCCACTTCAAGCTTCGAGTAAGAGTCAATGTGGAATTACCCTTCCTAAGCTCCTTTCAACCACCATGTCTGACTGACTCTTTCCTTCCTTCTGGTTAGGTTTGGTGTCAACAAGAATCTTGAAATGATCTGACAACTCTCGCACAGAGACCAAACTGGCATCTGCATGACACACACAGAGAAGACCGGCATCGGCATCGCTATTTTCCTCAAATTTGTCTTCGTTTACAATGCTTTTGACCAGTTGAGACATTTGAAGGGTTGAAAATAAGAAGGCATGTTCTGAACTCTTCATTCTTAAGAGAGAATAGCTGATGATTTGAATCCATCATACGTAGTGGTAAACATTGAGAGCAGCAGTTGCCATCGTAAGATGGAAAAGCTTGTGGAACTTTGGAAGCAATGCATGCTGCCTTGGTTCATTGGATCTCCTTCCTTCCAGAGTCAAGACTGGAGATCCATCCAAGAAGGATTCCTTGGTTTCTCGGTGAACAATTTGATGATGGATTATATAGCATGGGATGAAGCCAGTTGCAGAAATTGTTTGTGCTCTATGCATCTTTCACAGCTCTTGTGAACATTCATCAACCAAATTCAACAACACCGAGCATGCTGAACTCTGTTTCTTCCTTTCTTCCTCTCGAATTTTGGTACAAACAGTGGAGACTTAAGTCCGGACTAATTTCCGTTTTATGTATCATCCAACCAATACAGCCAATATTTTCAAGATTCAATATGCAGAGCCCGGTCAGCTAACATGAACCGAGAGAGAGAGAGAGAGAGAGAATATTCTTCGAAAATTTTTATTTTCAAGAATAACTTTTATGACAACCTATCAAGCCAAAACGTTTTCTTCAGTTTGACTCTCATTGTATTATGAAAAAGAAGTCATTGATGTCATAATCAACCCAATGTGATCCAAACCCGTATACACAGATTGTTTAAGATAACACTGAGGTCAAAATGTTGAGTTCTCAAATATCACCTATACAAAAACTGAGGTTGAGAGAGGTTTCTCGATCCGATCCTGATGTTCAAGTTAGTAACACAAGGCATATGGGTTGTCTCTCCCTTATCACCCTTGTAGATAAGAGACTAATAAGAGATCGTTGGAAGCAGTTAGAGACTGTCTTCTCATAGAATATTCTATTTATTTATGACTAAGTATAAAAGCTTATCTTCGACATAATGAAAAAGATGAATATCACTTTTTTTTACCACTCGCATCTATACTCACATATTTCGGGTTATTAATCTAAATATTGAAGGGATCGAAACAAAAAACCTCTTTCGATCTCAATTTTTATGCAAATAACACATCGTGAGTTCAAATTTTCTTCCGTAGAAATATATTGAAGAATCCTATAATACAAGTTCGAACCATATCAGACTAATCAAGATGCTAATGACTTCTTTCGCTAACGCATTACTGCTCGTAAAGCCTTCCATAGCTCAGTAAAGCGGGTCAAGTAAAAATGAAACCGTAAACCAATCTATTTGAAGGGTGTTTTTATATTATTGCTCAATTTGCCAGTTTTGAGTCTCGAGAAAATGGTAGATTGTCACAAGCAAATTGCTTCGATGATTATAAAGCATCTGGCATCGTACCTATGATCAACTTATGCCAAAGAACCTATTGAGCTCTATCGATCTCACATACAATTTTAATGAATATTTTTTCTTTTCTATACCATACAGAAAAATCAATATCATCGATATTTGATAAAGAGAAATATTCATCTCAATCGTCTCATAATTCAACATGTGATAATACAATGGTATAGAAAGAACAAAGCCTCATAAATATCATCATAATATAAAATATTTAATAAATATTTTATTCACATCATAAAATATTTTTTTTTTCACTGAATTCATTATAAAATTCTCATTAGATCAATTATTTTTTAATCGAAATCATTATTTTTAATTATGTTACTATGGATCGTATTACTAAACCAATCCGTTCTCAATTTTCTTACATGTCGACACTAAATCAGACGGTCGAAACCAATTGGATCATACGAGCTCGAATCAAATGGGACTAATGGGATCATCACCACCGATACTTTCTATAACTACCTCAGGAAAGGCAATGTAACGTCAACTTCAACCCTCTCTCTTTCCACACTGACAGACACAGATATCAGCTGTCCTCTTGCAACGTGAACAGCGTACCATTCTGCCATAACAATTTGGAGGCAGAGGCACCCGAAACAGAGACAAAATTTTCCTTTCTTTTAGATGTCGACAGGAAGCCATGACACCGGGAAGAGAGAGCTGTGCTTGGGTACCTGCGCACAAGCCGACATGACTCGAACGCAAGCAAACCGAGCAGGCGGCGCAGATGATGTGAGGTGCACGGGGTCTTCTCATGTGAAGAAGAGGTAACTGAGACACACGAGACGTGAGCAGGCATTCAAACAATCTCCTGCTCAGCCACTCTGTGCGAATAGCTGGGAAGAGGACAACGGGGTTCGGAATCTTTCGCCTCTCATGTCCATTCACTGCCACCACCAAAGGGACATCCGAGGCACCTTCGAAAGAAACTCTCTTCTCCCGGAATGTGTTCTTCTTCTCACTTCAATTTCTCTCCTTTTTCTTTGTCTTGTTGTTTGCATAGGGCGTTGATTCAATATAAGACGGGTGTGAGACGAACGAAGTGCACTGCCTCCATGGCCGTCTCCTCCACAGTCCACACGAGAAGACCAGCTTTTGCAGAAGGATTCATGTGCTTACATGAAAAGATGTTCTGCTTGGCAATCATTTAGTTGATGATGGAGTATGATTGTGACATGAAGTCTTACACAGAAAGTGTTCAGAAGGTCTGTAAGTGCCATTTCAATCATCTTTTGAGTGAGAGGAAACTGATGGGAAATAGGCATTAAGTGTAGACAGAAGAAAGAACATAAATGGCTTTTCTTTGCTCAAATTCATACATAGAACTTGAGATATTATAACCATAATCATAAAATTCAATAATAATAATAAGTGTTTATCCTTCTTTTTTATTATTTATAAAAAAAAAAATTATTCATATTTTTAACATCATAAATAACTATATTTTATAATAGAAATTATTAAACCTATCTGAGTTGATTCTGATAAGTATCCCTACCACTGACTATAGCTCCTCTCTGAGAAACCTTTGTCTCTGAAATAGATGCAGGCTGGCCTTTCTTTCCCTACTTCTCTTTTAGAGAAAGAACTTTGTTGGCTGAACCACTGTCAATCAATCAACCTGCCATTTGATTCTTACACAGTGTTAAAAGGCTCAGATGGTGACCTCTCAGAAGGGTAGCTTTCCCCCTCACCCTCAGTGAACAATTCCATTCGATCCAGCAATGGAGGGAGACTTCCAACGCCATTAATGGGATGCAAAAAGGATTCACTGTGGAATGATTGAATCACAAAAGTGTGCAGGAGGAAAAGGATTCACTGTGAAGGCAGAGGAGGGAGCAAAGAGACTCTGTTTTCTGAGGCAAAGAACAAAAAAAGCACACACACACACACACACACTCACCCAAAAGCTTTAGTGATTCCTTTCCATGATCTTTCATGCTCGTATCGTCATCAACATTTAAACTCGATTACCTGCACGCGATGACGGAGCTTCCATCACAGGATGCTTACTGTGCCATTCCCCTTGCAGTGACCACTCGAAGTCTGGTGAGATCTTGTGATCCATGAACACCAAGGACATCACAAGATACAACTTGTGTACGACTCTGATGTGAGGCCCAACAAGTGCAGCAGCGTTCGAGGACAAATGCCTGTTGCCGATACTGGATATCCACATCAAGTTTCATGCCACAGGAACAGTATCTCTTCCCACATTCTGAGCCCCTTCATGAAATAAAACCTGGTTCTGTTACAGGTTTGTGTCACAGTTCACTGTTTGATTCCTGGTGGTGAAGCAGATGAGGATGCATGAGGCTTCATACAAACACCTTTAATACAACCCTGCAGCTGAAATGGTATTTGTTTTGATCTGCTGATATGATCTAAACCTGTTCTCTTGTTCCCTCTTTAAGACTCTTTTTGTATCTCTACAGTTACTACTCTCATCACCACCTTCAACACATCGGAAAGCACTACTCTCTTGCAGAGGTACTGATTCCATATGCCTCTGTTCCGTCACTCTCGTGTCTCTCCTCCAAATCTGTTCATGCTCTCAATCTCCTTTCGGCGGACACTTAAGAATGCCTGGCCTTCCTTTCAGCTCCAATGAGCACAACTGAAGCCTCACAAAATGGACCCTCGTCTTCTACTCCTCACCTTGCTTGCTCTCCTTGGTTCTTGCGCTTGCGCTTCCATTCATGGTGATGCCTTGGCATTAGCTTCTCTAAGAGAAGGCTTCCTTTCTTCCACCTCACAACTAGTGAGCTGGAACACTTCCAATCTGCTCTCTGTCTGCTCCTGGTTCGGAGTTCGGTGCGAGCATGATCGCGTCGTCGGGATCGACATCTCTAACCTGAACATATCCGGCTCTGTTGCAATGGACATCTCTGGCCTTGACTCCCTCGTCAACCTCTCCCTTGCCGGGAACCAGCTTCACGGTGAGATCAGAGTGTCGAACTTGCCGAGCCTTCGATACCTCAACATCTCTTCCAATCAGTTCCACGGCGGGCTGGATTGGAACTACTCGAGCCTGCCGAGCTTGCAGGTGTTCGACGCCTACGACAACAACTTCACAGCCTCGTTGCCGCTCGGCGTCCCAGACCTGAGGAGCATCAGGTACTTGGACCTCGGTGGCAACTACTTCAATGGCAGCATCCCGGCGTGCTACGGGAGCTTAGCTGGTTTGAAGTACCTCTCGCTAGATGGCAATGATCTCAGAGGTCGAATTCCCAGCGAACTGGGCAATCTCACGAGCCTCCGGCGGCTCTATTTGGGCTACTACAACGTGTTCGACGGCGGCATCCCAGTCGAGCTCGGCAAGTTGATCCATCTCGCCCATCTCGACCTGTCGAGCTGCGGCCTCGGCGGACGAATCCCCCACCAGATCGGTTATCTGATCAACCTCGACACCCTCTTCCTCCACACCAATCGGTTGTCTGGCCCGGTGCCGCCGTCGCTCGGCAACCTCACGAGGCTGGTCTTCCTCGACCTGTCGAACAACGAGCTCACAGGAGAACTCCCGCAGCAGCTCGCCGCGCTCACGGAGCTCAGCCTGTTGAACCTCTTCATGAACCGGCTGCATGGGCCGCTGCCGGCGTTCCTCGCCGTGCTGCCGAATCTGGACACTCTGCAGCTCTTCGTGAATAACTTCACCGGCGGCGTACCGGAGAAACTCGGCGGCAGCGGCCACATCCGCGTGCTTGACCTTTCGTCGAACGAGCTTACCGGTACGATTCCCGCAAACCTGTGTCCATCGAACGGGCTCCAAGTTCTCATCCTCTTCAGGAACTTCTTCTTCGGTCCCATCCCTGAGAGCTTGGGCATGTGCTTGAGCCTAACGAGAGTGAGGCTTGGTCAGAACTCTCTCAATGGAAGCATTCCTTCAGGATTCCTGTACTTGCCGCAGATCAACCTATTAGAGCTCCAAGACAACCACCTCTCCGGCCCGATGCCGGAAAATTCCAACACTAGCCGGAGACCAACCCAACTGGTCCACCTAAACCTCTCAAACAATTCGCTCACCGGTCTTCTTCCTTCCTCGATCCGCAGTCTATCTTCGATCCAAACCTTCCTTCTCGGCCGCAACCAGTTGACCGGTCTGATCCCCAGGGCCATCGGCTCCCTGAGTCACGCAATTAAGCTCGACCTTAGCTGCAATGGCTTATTGGGCTCGATCCCACCCGAGATCGGAAACTGCACCCGGCTCACCTACCTCGACCTCAGCCAGAACAACCTCTCCGGCCCCATTCCGCCGGAGATCGCCGGAATCGGGGTGCTAAACTATCTGAATCTTTCGCGCAACCAACTGAACGGGTCGATACCGAGGTCGGTCGCGGCGGCGATGAGGAGCCTCACGGCGGCCGATTTCTCCTTTAACGATCTCTCCGGCTGGCTGCCGGACTCCGGGGAGTTAGCCTACTTGAACGCCACCTCCTTTTCCGGCAACCCCAAGCTCTGCGGACCGGGTTCGAACAACTCGTGCGACTACGTGGCGGGGGCACCCCGGTCCGGACGCTCCCACGGGGACTTCGAGCTGGCCCTTGCGCTGGCGCTTGTCCTCAGCTGCTTCGCGCTTGCGCTGGCGGCGGCGGGGCGGGCCAGGTTGCAACGTGGCGGGTCCGACGGGGCCACGTGGCGGCTCGCCGCCTTCCACCAGGTGGATTTCGGCGTGTCGGATGTGCTGGAGTGCATGAAGGAGGGTAACGTGGTCGGGCGCGGCGGCGCGGGGGTGCTGTACCGCGGCCGGACCCGTGCCAACGGCGATATTGCAGTGAAGCGGCTGGTGAGGCTGGGATCGAACGGGCACGACCGCCGCTTGGACGCCGAGATCCAGACGCTCGGCAGCATCCGGCACCGGAACATCGTCCCCCTGCTCGCCGTCTGCTACATATCGGGGAAGACCAACGCGTTGGTGTACGGGTACATGAGCAACGGCAGCCTGGGGGAGCTGCTGCACGGCGGAGGGGGCGAGCGGTTCGGCTGGAGAAGACGGTACAGGATAGTGGCGGCGGCCAGGGGTTTGTGTCACCTCCACCATGACCGCAGTCCCATGACCGTGCACCGCGACGTCAAGTCGAAGAACATCCTGCTTGACGCTGCGAATATCGAGGGACACGTGGCGGACTTGGGGCGGGCCAAGTTCTTGCTCCACGGCGGTGGCTCCGAGTGCATGTCCGCCACCGCTGGCTCGCACGGCTACATCGCTCCAGGTATGATTCTTCGTTCTTTGCTGTGCTACCTTAATTCACCTGATCTAAGTTTCAATCAATAGCCCTCTTATGTTTCCCGATGCAGAGTATGCGTGCGCTCTCAAGGTGGATGAGAAAAGTGATGTCTACAGCTTCGGGGTGGTGCTGCTGGAGCTCATCTCCGGGCGGCTGCCGGTCGGAGGATTCGGGGACGGCGTCGACATCGTTCAGTGGGTAAAGAGGGCCACTAGTTGCAGCGGGGACAATGTTGGACACATCGTGGACCTAAGAATTTGCAGAATGCCGACAATGGGGGAGGTGATGCATGTCTTCTCTGTTGCCATGCTGTGTGTCCAAGAGAACGGTGTCGAGAGACCAACGATGAGGGAGGTAGTGCAGATGCTCTCTGAAGGAGAGCAGAGGACCAACCTCTATTCTCCTCTATCATCATCCTCCTCTTGTAGGAGAGCAGGGCAGCGGCGATAGGGAGAACAAATGCTTGAAGCCATTTCCAGACCTCTTGGCCTAGTGATCAGTGAGATGTAAGAGTTCATATTCCTTTATGTAAGCGTTTCTTTGCCTTCAATGAGAATAGAGGCATCAAACTCATGCCCCTTTGGTACGTTGAGGCCATGGACATAGATAGCACCATCAAATTTGATTCAAGGGACCAACATCACAGAAGATAATAGAACATACTGCATCAACTTCAGACTACTATTTTCACAACTGAAAAAGAAGAACAATCTTAATTCAACTGTAAGGTAAACTCTCCTTCATTTTGTAGCTTGGATCAATTTCACAACAACAAAGTGGTTGCTCTCACAGCATCCCTTGAAGCTAAAAATTTTATTCTAGGCAACAGCTTCAAAAGCGCGCAAGTAACTAATGTTTCCGGAAGGTAGTAACTAGATTTATTTTTACAAACTCTAACATCATAATGAGGAAAGTTTTTTATTGCGCTTCCTTGCAGTCTTTGCCAGAGCATCACAAATCTCCTTCTTTCGCTTTAAGTTGTTATCTGCCTTGCTTGCACAGTTCTTCGCTTGAAGCTCCAAGGCCCCCTTCACAAAGAATTTGACCTTCCACAATGTGATTTCACTCTGCATCAAAAATATGTACCAAGTATTGCAGACCTTGATCAGTGAGGTTGCTATTCTTAGAATAGGTCAATATTGATGTGTTATCACAATAGGAATATATGTTGTCAATGTTAAGTTCCAGTATTGCACACCTTGATCAGTGAGATTGCTGTTCTTAGAATAGGTCAACATTGATGTGTTATCACATAGTAATACAAGTTGTCAGTGCTAAGTTCCAGTCATGAACTAAAGTGAAAGAGCTTAATGAACCACCAAGGCATGCACAACTATGATATGATCAAATGTATATGATCAAATGTATATGATAGTAACGAATAACAATTCTATTTAAGTCACAAGATAGTAACGAATAACAAAAATGTATATGATCAAATGTAAGCGGATCCAATAGGAACATTAAAATCCAATCCAAAAGCCACATCAGATGACATTGAACTCATTTCCAGCAAGTAGTCAGTCCTTCAGCCAATCATTCACTGTTGCTGGTTTCTCATTGAACAGAGAGCATGAAAAATATCCAGTGATTTCGCTATAAAACATATTTATACGTATATAACTAATTTCTCTATGAGCATTTAGTTAATGTATATTAAAATCGACAGTATAATTCTGGATACCAAAATGTGCTGGTTACGAGAACTGAAATGAACTTGGAAAGAACTGTAAAGCATGCATGGGGTAAAAATACAAAACCTGTGCATCCATATCAACATCCACCACTTCGCCTGTAGTTTGAAAACTGGGGTTGTCTTCAGCAATAATTTCTAGAGCCTTGTTAAGATCTTCGGGGGATAAAGCGCTCAGGCCAACACCAAGTTTTCTTTTCTCCTCTGCTGACATTTTCCTAAGAAAATATTTCTAAAAGTTAGTAAGGCATAAATTTAAAAATGCTTCCCTGCAGCTAAGTTACAGCCTAGCGCACAAGACTCCCACCAGGTGGAGTGTTGCAAAAGTCCACGTACGCAGTCTTATCATTGCAAACAAAGAGCCTATTTTCATGAGTTGAAGCTTTGATACCCAGGTCAGCAAAAAGAGCAACCTTATGTATTTGAGAAATATTACAGAAAATAATTAACACATATGAAGCGAACCATGATACAATGCCATTCAGAATGCGGAAGTAATCATCAAAATTTTTCATGGGAAAAAGGAAAACGCAACTATTAGTTTTTCTATATTCTTGGGAGAAAAGGATTACAATTTTCGGATCTCATTATGTCCATACTCTATATTATGTGCAACATTTGGTTAATTTGACTCTAAAGTCTAAACAACATTTGGCTATGTACATACTCTATCAACAATAACTTCAAGTAGGACAAATTCCATATGGTAAACCTAATAATGAGCTTATACTACATAACACGAGTAAATATATTGTTAGTATAGACCACATTTTCTATCTTGCTAATGAATTTGCAAGGTCAACTATCATGTTAACTATTCTAATAAGTCCACTATCTTGCTAATTATAAAATGAAAGGTCAGTTTCTTATTAATTATAAAATAAGATAATTCATTTCCCCAAAAGCTTCTAGCTTACATCATTTTTTATATCACTGTCCTCCATTGCCTCAAGGCCTCACAGAAGTTTAAGGTATGAATAGCTGCTAAATATTCTAGCAAATTGAATCAACTGAATTGTCAAATAACTAAGGAGAGACTTGGGGTCTACATATACTACAAGCATGTTGATGAAAAAAACAAACAGTTACCTGCATTTCTGGATTACCAACTTCCTCAGCTCTTCCAAACGCGCATTCAGTTCATCAAGCTGAAGATTTGTTAAGAAAAAAATTGTCAGTCACTTAGGGGTTTTCTGAAGAAAAAACACCGTACCTATCCGAAGGTGTGAAATTGGAAATAGTTGCCATGTCATCTAATTCTGGCCTAGCAACTAAGTATTTCATATTGTCAGCACCTACTACTCTACTCGGTTTGAAAATTAATTTATGACTTTCAAAAAGATAAAGCAAATACTTAGGGAAATTATCCATAATAAGGTTCTATGTTACCTCACTGTTGGTATCTCTAGCCATTTTTCCAAAAGCAGCCTCCTGAGCAATATGCATGTTTGCAAGAGCTTGAGCCTCGTCGTCCTTTTGTTTTGCCTCCTGACAAGTGAGCACCAAAGAAAAAAAGAAAAAAAAACAATTTTCATGACTCAACAGCTCTGACAAAAGCAGCTTCATATCCATGCAGGAAATAAAAGAGAACGTGATAGCAAGAAAGAGGTAACAAATATAGCAACAGAAACAAGCATACTAAACTTCACCTCTTCAACAACTTTAGGAAGTAGTTGCAGCCACTTCTCTTCAAATTTATCCAGTAATGTTTTAGCCATAACATGAATGTCACTTCTGTCATCGTTGTATGTCATTGCATTAGTGAAAACCAATCTTACATCGGCATATATTTCACGAACATTTTTATATCCATTGCCATCCTTTGCTTCCATTTGGTTTTTGATTGTACCAAAGTCCATGGGCTTTTTAATAACCTAGGATGAAGAGAAGTCTCAAATTATTGTTAATCAAACTAAGAATAAGACAAAAGGATGCTAACTGCACTTTCCTAAGACAGAAAATTCTTATTAAAGGGTATCCAATGATTTTGACCAATTAAGCAACTAGCAGATACATCTAAGAGCAATGGAACTACCCAAAATCAAACCAAATTCAATTAAACAGATTATCATTATCAAACAAGCACAAGAAAGGCAATATTACTTGTTTTCAGTATGGTGTAGGAAAAAGTAATTCACAAAGGATTGAAAGCTTCAGATATACAAGAACCATGCCAGCTCTACTAATATAAAGATCATATATAGCTGAACAGAAAATTAAAGAAGTTACATGAGGAAACAACAAATCTTTTCCTATATATAGGGCAATGCCGTCAAGTGTGATCCATAAAAATAGTGAAACATGTTTGCAGCAGATTTCCAATTTGGAATTCAAAAATTGCAGAAAAAAAAGGCAGTTGGTGTTAGCATATTAAATTTAATTCAAAAAATTTCAATTGACAACATGAAGACAAAAGAAAATGTATGAATAGATGGAGCAAGCATACAAGATTGAAGGCAAATAGGGGCACACCTCATAATAATCATCAAGACCAAGACCCTTAACATCAACAGGGTTCATGAACGGTCGTGCCCACTTGTGCTGTGTAATCTGCAAATAATAATTTAGCCAGAGCAATCAGAAGAAATAGCAACAAATAAGGAAATAAGAACATAACTGCTTCCAACCAGTGCACTTTACACAAAGGTAATATCAGTTATCAGACAACTAAAAAGCTGTTACAACCTGTATGTATTCACAATTAACTTGCGTTGCCAGCAATTTATAATATAAGAAAGTCGATGACAAGCATTTGATCCACACATGCGAAAATGTTTGTTAAAACTTAGGAAACCTAATGTCTTATTCGTTCGCCACAGCTAACATTTACCTAACATCACAAATATATCTATAAAAGGCACAAAACAAGCTTCTTGCAGAGTTGCACCAAGTTTCAAAAGAGATAAAGCATCTGAGTGTTCCATACAACCTTTCCGATCTATACCAATCTTTTAACTCAAAAAGATATGCATGCATCTAGAACCATAAAAAATTACTAGCATCATGAGAATTGTGAATTAGTGCTTGCCTGCTTCAATATGGTACCAAACTGCCGCATGAGCTCCTGCATTCTCTTTGTGCAAACAGCTTCCTTTCTACTCCCGTCAATCAGCTTGTTACCACTATTGTTGCTTCCACTATTACCAGGTTTCTTTTTTTCCTTATCTTTACCACCTGAGTTCCCCTTAGAATTATTCGGCTGTTTCCTATTAGCGTAGTACTCAACAACCTCATTTACCTTCTGCTCCAGCTGTATACCAACAACGCATCATAAAAAACACAAAAGAAGTGTTCTTTCTTTCCTAAGTAACATCGAATTGGGAGCAATAAGCAAAAAGGCATCAAAGATCGGGAGACGTTAAACACCTCATTAGCTTTGGAGATGTACTCATCAACACGATGCCTGAACCGTTCGACATCGGTTTTGGGGTTTCCGGCCTCCACTGCTACGCCGGCGTCGCTCCCGTTCCCGCTAGCCAGCGGAGGTTGGGGAGGCCTAAGCGCCACGACTGCGGCTCCTTGTGATGAAGCTGTCATCCTTTGTCTCCTAATCGTCAAGAAAGATCACAGGGATCCCAGGATTTGTGATCCCTTTCCTCTTCCCTCGAATAAATTGTTGGCAAGAATCGTGGGTGAATTAGGGTTTAAAGAAGGGGGAATCAAACAATCTGAAGTTTAAGGAATCGAGGGCTTACTTTTCGGTGAATTGCCTCTTCGGAATCCGAACTCTTCCGAGATGGAATGGGCTAACAGATCGATGTCGAGGGATTTGATGGGGGAGGGCACGAAGAGACGGTCGAACGGTCGGACCGAAGAAAACCGAACCGTAGCACGCGGTTCGGTCCGGTACGCATAAACAACCCGGTCGATGTTGTTCGTCTTTGGACTCGATAAATGTACTGTTCATCTCTGCGGGTCCTGACACACTACTTGAGTCACGACTAGCTACGAGTGTTGGGAGAACGCATGGCCTTGCACACATCAGACTGATGTGGCTTGAGTCGTAACTCATGAGTCACTGTACCCCAGTTCGTAAACAGAGCTTTCATCCATTGCTTCAAGACAATATAATAATGATTCCTGCGACAACCAGATTTCCGTCCCATGTACAGATCTTCCATTTACATCACTCGTCAAGAAAGTTCAGATGACTAATTCATGTTCTTGTTGAAATCACAAATCTCGAAATCAATTTCTTAATTTGCTCCAAACATTTTTTTTTTCTTGTGAGAGCAAAAGAAGCAGAGACATGACCACTGCATCACTCACAACAAGCAGCATACATCGCAATTCAAATCAATTACAGATATTATACAGTAGACAAAAAAGATTTTTGAGGACTTGTGCTTCTGATCAAGTTCTCAGTGGCATTTGCAAGTTTCTGTCAGTCCACATCCTTTCTTCTTACTCGAAATCGTCGTCGGGTAGCATTGCCGTCAAGAGAGAATACTTGACCCTCAGCGATATCTTACCTCTCTCTAAATTCAGCTTTGCACCAGAGACCACCCAGTAACCAGGGCTGTCTTGCGGACCGCGCACCATTTCGGTCGTGTCGACAAACTTGAGCAACTTTGGAGTCTGCACTGGAACCGGCGGGCCACCGGGATAAACTGCCGAGTTGATGTTTACATCCGTTGGCCTGGGTGGAGGCTTCTGAGCAGCCGCAGAGAAATGAGTGCTGATGAGTGTTGAGATGAGACCAGATTTTTGGACCAAGTTTGGAGAATTATCCCACTCTGGGTTCTTGACAAGTGCTGCATTGGAAACAGTCGAGAATTGGAGGCGGAGGAAGAGGACTTTCTTGAAACCATGATGGCCCACATGTAACTGAGCCCCAGTAACAATCGAGAGGTCATCATCATCGGCGTCCACTGGCGCTGTGCAGACATGAGAAAAATGCCTCCAGTCAACTGGCTCATAGTACTTTCGGTCATACGATTCAGTGGAGGCTCGGTTATGTGGGTTGTCATGAAGCTCAAATATTTGGGGAAGGGAGCAAAGATGTTGGAGATGAATTGCTAATCTGTTACTCCTTTTACCCTCTAAGTATAACCGAAGTCCTGTCACCGGCTTCTTGCCTACATCAACCTGAAACAATTGCTGATTCATGAGTCCTAAAATAAGCCAAATGATTCTATTCTAAACCAAAATGAGAAAACTAGATGCAGAACATTTAAAAGCTTTGACTCGCTTTTGACATACTATTCATTTTGTAATTGCAAATGTTTCAAATGGAAACCTTGAACTTCAGCTATATACATTCTTCATCTGGTGTCAGTTGTACAATTCTTCAACACAATTTTTGACAGTATCACATCTAGTATTTGCAACTTAAAATTGAACCAATTCAAGCACCCAGCACTGTGAACAAGCTACTTTAAGTTACAACTTTGGGGAGAAACTAGCAACCGAGAAACAGACACTAATTAGATGAAATTACCTTCCTATACAACATAAATTTTAGTGGAAAGTGGATAAACTAAACTAGAACATGCATAAATCTAAAAGGGTTATTAGACAAGGGAATCCACTTTTCTGTTAGTTATTCATTCTAGTTTTCCAAGTACCGTCTAGAATCGTTAACAAAATCATTGGTAAAATCAATTATTCTTATTTTGGTATTAGTCTGAACCTGTAACATCAACTATATACCAGCGACATTTTAAGTTCACTAAGACACAAAAAATTTGCTATAAAGAGTGCTTTTCTATATAACCAATTGATATAAGTAAATTAACCTATCTAATTTCTCCAGTTATGTGACTGCCTTGATTTAAATAGATGTCTTGTTTGTAGGAAACTTAACATTACTGAAAGTGTCATCCATTTCATATATCTTAGATTGAAATATTAAAAGAGACTGTAAATTAATACAAAACCATGGTGCATAAGGTTGAACAAAAAATTGCTAGCTGTCAGCATTACTTAGGTGAAATTTTCTCTCATGTCCTTCCACAATTATTGGCCTTCTGGCTCTCATCAATCCTTGGACCAATTTTAAGATTCCTATGATGTACACTGGACAAAAGGACAGCAATTGTCAAAGTAGTTAAAAAGGATAGATTACCATAAACATGTCTCAGGGCGGATTTTAAAAAAAAAGCCATGGCAATGGACTCAACTTACGTGCAAGAAACATTTTTAACTGAGATTCTTGGTCCGAATCAGGCAGTATTCTTGGCTCATCATGGCCAGATGTAGCAGTCTGGTAGTCTCATTTATGATGATTTCTTACAAATGTATGCAATGGCATGTTACTGACCTTATGAAGCAGATTTGCTGCCATGCATCCCTTGTGCTGAAGTGAGGATCAGTGATTTAATTAGAAGAGCTGGAGTAACACATCCATTGTTTCTTTTGTTTGACCATCTTATTGCAGATTTAGTCTTATAAACACCTCCTACTAATGGTTGTGATGAATCGGTCTGGGCTCAGCCGTAGTGGATTCCTAGTTCTGATTCTGTCAATAAATTTCTGAAAGTTACTTAAAAAACTGGGCAATCAATTGGATGGAGCCTTCATATGGTTGCTCGGGAAATTCGTATGAATAAATTTTCCTACAATGTTAGTCTTGTGGTTGTTTCCCCTATATCAATTGTCGCTTAATTGGCTTGTTTGAAAAGAAATTTTACATCTCTTTCCTCAATGTAGGTGAGTCAACATGTGCAGGATACTTTCTATGAGAAGTTTAACAAACCTTGTCATAAACCCACCTAATCATGGGTTGATCAAAATCAAATCAGATGGGTCTTTGACCATAGCTGCAAGTCTGTTAGATCAGGTTATATTGCGCTGCTCTTGTCATTTGTGCAGGTGCTAGAACTACCCTGGCCATCTCACCAATGCAGTCTGAAGCTGAGTGACACTGGAAGGTATCAATGAGGCAAACAGGAAGAGACCCAGATTAACAGAGATGCAAATGGATTCACAAACCCCTGCTAACACTTCAAAAAGAAAGGAGGAAGCTACCAGGGAGAATTAGGAATGTTATCTATACTCTATAGGTCTTCAAACTTTTCTTTCTATTTTCTAAGAGAGTTCATTTAGATTATGTCTATCAGCAAGCTAATAACCCTGTTCACTTTTTTGAGTAACTCGGTCCCCTACGAAAGCTGCGGGTCATTTCTTTGAGAACCCTGTGAATTACCTGACTTGTGGAGCTTTGTAAAGTTTATGTATCCAGTCAGTATTTTGACAAATTAGTTCTAGTTGAGATCAACCCCCTTTTTTAACAAAACAAAAAAATATCTTGTAATCTTTTTTACAATTCCACAGAACTCAAGACTTAGAGAATGTCAACAATATAGCAATTAGTCAACAATGGTGACAACCAATAGCGAAAAGAATATAAATAATTACCATACTGGTGTTGACAAGAAGCTTAGGCCCCATGAAGGAAAACTGAAGTGATGCAGTGCTCTGTTGCTTCTGCTGTGGACCAAGAGGAAGATCACTGTAAACAGGGGCCCATTGTCTCGGCAACTGGAACTCCAAAAACTGATGAAGTTCTTCAATTGGTGGCTTATCTGATGTCCAGAGATAAAAATAAGAACAATTACAACACTATGCACATAAACCACATACAAGGAATGCCTTGTATCTATAACAAAAGTCTTTATCATGACATTTTTAAAGGAAACCTATCCTCTGAGATATTTCAAAATTTTTAAAGCTCATAGTATCTCAGAAAGAATTGATAAAACTAGAAGAGTTTACTGAAGCCACATCAACATAAAGGCTAACTCAAAACCTGATATTTCTTTCTGCTTAATGCTTATTTTTAAGAAATAAAATTGAAATTACACGACAGCATTTGCTGGACAGAATCATACTTTCCACTGGAAATCAACCAATTTAGGCAACTAGAAATTTGCAAGTACGCCACAGCATCTGCTCCACAGGATAAAACTTTCCTCAAGAAATCAATTAACAGATCTCGAAAGCTATTTAGGCAACAATATTCCTGACTCTTTTGCAACATGTCAAAAATAGAAAACATGAGCTTATGTTTTGGCATAGAACTTATACCATAGAGAAAATCATCCTTCTAGGATTTTAGTTCAGAATGAATAAGAGCCAAAGGGTCTCAGGTCACATGAGGATGCAACTAATGACAAAGCAAATCCGATGCTATGCAAGTCATTAAAAGGCATAATAATTTTTTCATAAAAAAACATAGCAATTACATAGAATATCACATTAATTTTAATTTCTAAAAGACTCTACAGCTTATTGTTATTCCAGATATAGCTCCATTTTCCCAATTTTAAAATATACTGAAATCAGTGAGAAACACTTCATAAATGACAAATTGTTAATGAAGTGTGCTCTAAATCAGTAATGACTTTTGGATGTATTATACCAGATGATTCTTCTTAATCCACAAATAATTCTTAAGAATATATATCACATTAATTTGAATACAGACACTTTTGACAAACTAAATTGTATTGTATCATCAATCATCAGCATTCCACCTCTATTTTTTTCTGCACAAGGTCATATACATATCTACAGATGTCACAGATAGATTAATCTCCCATAAATCAGAAAGTTGATGAGCAACATAACTTCTAATTTTGAGTACATTCAGCCAGCAGTCAAGGTGCCGTGAGATGATTTCAATAAAATAAAAGATTTTAAAATTTTAGGATCCTCAAATGAAAGTTCTTCTTGTGAATCAAAGGGGTCATCATGGCAAATTGAGCCAAAAGCACTGCCTTATGCACACATATATTTGTCTTAGCAATAAGTGCAGTATGAGAAATAAGTTCAAACTTAAATGAAAGGTCTGCTTGTGTATGTGAAATAGGGATCGCCATGGCAAATTGAAAGAAAAGCACTGCCTTATGCACCAGTAAGTTTGCCTTAGAAAAAAGCAACTGCAGAATGAGATTAAAAGAGTTCAGATTTCATACTTACACCGTAAGTACAAATTGATGGCATGGTTTAGGAATCCACTTCCAGGAACCCCATTCAAAAGAGAAGTAATTGGCATAAAGGACATTAAAATTACATCGGGTTCAGACTGAACAGTGTTCAACCACTCGATATGAGGTAAGTCCCAGTTATCCCTTCCCCCTCTTTGCTTGAAGATTTGCACGATGCCCTGAATTTGTAAGACAAAATGTAAAACAGATCATTTTAAGACTAAGTATAGCTTAAAATATTTTCACAGAAGAAATCATTCTAAAGAACTTTATCTGTTAAAAAATATACCTCTTTTGCACAGTAAGAGCTTGACTGACTGGATTCTGCAAACCTTAGTCGCTGCTCTCTCAACTCGTACTGCACCACGGTAATTTATTAGTATAAAACTGTAAATTGACACTTGGCGACAGGAGATGTGTCTTACAATGTCATAGCATCAACTAAATCCGATATTATGAGATTAAAAAATTGATAATATTAAAAAAGGCCCAATGCTTCAATTTACAATATCTTATTTCATTTGGGTAACTAGCAGATGTTATTGGAGCATTAGGAAAATGTACGCACTACCAGCATTCAGCACAAAGGCATATGATTCGTCATAAGGTATTTAGGCCTCTCAGACCTGACGTGCAAGACAAGGTCCATGTGTTAGTAAGATCAAACACACTTTGCATCATTCTGAATACACAAATCAAGAAGATCAATTTTCAGGACCTCCAGAACCTGTTATCTGTTCAGTGTATTATATAAGGTATATCAATTCAAGCATGTCTAGTCCAACCAATTCTATGTCCTAAACAGTGAAATTTACTATGCTAGACTGACTGGATTCTGCAAACCGCAGTCACGACTCTTTCAACTCATACTGAACCGGTGTAATTTATTAGTATAAATTGCCAATCAGAAACAGGAGATGGATGTTCAATGCAATAGTAAAGTTCACCATAAAAATCATTTCTGTTAAATTTCTAAGGAACCTTTTTAACCAAAGTTGTTAAGTACTCAAGATCATAAAGTGCTTGGGCCTCACAGACCTGAGGTGCAAGACAAGGTTCATGCGTTAGTTAGATCAAGCACACTTTTTCATCACTCACAAATCAATAAGGCCAATTTTCAGTTCGTCCAGAAACTGTTGTCCATTCAGTGTATCATATAAGGTAATATCAATTCAAACACGTCCAGTCCAACCTATTCCTGGTCCTAAGCAGTGAAACTTAATATGCATCCCAGTAATTTAGGTACCAATCAAAATTCCAAGAAATGTTTGGCATCATAAAATACAACCTTAATCAAAATTTCAAGAAAATTACCACCATGTCTCTCATGCAACCTTAATCATGGTGCACACCTTAGTTGTCCATTCATAAGTAACCAGAATAGGTTAAAGAATGTTTTTTTTCTGAAATAATATCTTATCGTGCCAATGATAAGCCTGTCAGACCAACAACAAGAAAAGAAAAAAATTCATCCTGCACTACGAAAATATTATCTTTAAATGACCTATCATTACAGTGTTAAGAAAAAGGTTAAGCTGCCTTAGTTTTGAGTTTAATGAAAACCAGGAAACAAAAGCAGATCAAAATGAGGGTTAAACACCTTATCTTTCCCATATGTTTCTTTAGAAGCCATGTCATATTCTCTTGAAGTCTCCTGAAATCTCTTATCTGCCAACTCTTTCAACCTTTTCTGAACTTCAACAGGTTGGAGGTTAGACGAGTGCTGCTGTTTGATATAGATTACATCCTTTCCTCCCATCTTCACACCAATTATAATATGAGTACCAAATCTTTCAATAAACCTAGAAGAAAAAGAGAAGTGATATGCATTCACATCCCAAAGTGGGTGGTCATACCAAGAACTTTGGAACTTGTTGCTGAACAATTTTCCATTAAAGTTTAAGTCTTACAACTTCAAAAGAAAGGAACAATAATTTATCCTTCAACAAAGAGTTAAACTTGAAAAATGGAAATAATAGAAATCATATTTCAGGAGAAAATTTTCAACTACGCACAAGAAAACTTTTGAGATAGATAGCATTCTACAATGAAACTAAAACAATTCAAGAGCAAGTGCTAACAAAGTTAAGATCTGCAGGTAAAGAAACATCTGCAGGAACAAAAGCTAATATATTAAAGAGCCCGGTTATTGTTCTAAAAGTATATATTTAAAACCCCTCACAAGCAAAAGTAATACATGAACTTTATGTTCAGCTATTTAAAAGAAGATATCAAACCTTGCCAAAGCAGCAGGATCCCATGTTGATGGAACTGCATGCTTAACATGATCACGAAGTACAATCTGAGATTTTGATAATGCAAGAGCATATAGTGTAATAAACCATCCATCAAATGCAAGAGCTTTCGTGTTTGCTGCATCTTTCTGCCAAGAACCTGAGAATTCAAACATACTGTTGAAGAGGCCAGAAGGTATTTTTCCAGATAAAGATAACTCCTGGTTAAATTGCTCGGACATCTGCAGAAAGTTCCATAAGAATTAAGAAAGAAAAATGACTTGTTACAGCTAGATATATCATAGACATTTCCATTCTTGTTACCAACACATGCAGAGATGGAACAGCAACCAAGCACGGTGACCATATACAATAATATCCTCAGAGACACCCATCAATGATCAATGAATGGATTTTGTAGATGTTGCGGAAAAATAAGGATGGACAGTTGTTGCTTTTGTCTAGGTTGTCATTCGTGTACCATTTCCAATTGATCACTCTCGTTAACAATTTGTCTTCTAGAGGACATCCATACAACAACAATAACAACAAAGTCGTAAGTCCAACTATTTGGGATCGGCTATATAGATTTTTTGTCGCCATTGAGATATGTAAAAAAATCATATGTTTAGTTAAATTTAGAGTACTTAAATCTTTATTTATAGTTTCTATTAAATTTTTTTTTATGTCTTCATCTATCTCTCTTCATACCACTAACATTAATTATTTCACCTCTTCTGACTATCGCATCTGGAGGTCTTCTCATAACCTCTAGATTATGAGAAGGCCTCATAATCAGTCTTATCTTACCTATATAACAAACACGGATTACTTTCTTTTTTGCCTAAAAGAGAACATGATCAACCTTTAATCTTGTAGCTAGGCAAGGCTCCAGTTCAACTTGAGTATTAGATAGTCAAAGCGAATCCTTTATAAAACAGAATTTGAAATGACAAAGCTACTTGGATGTTCATGCTTGTCAATTGCACAAGTCAATATTACTTTTTGCCTTCTCTAGTATTAAAAAAAATATTAATGCAAAAAATTGTGCCACATCAAGCTTAAATGAATTGGAATGAAAATGATCATAAGTGATCCCATATTGAAGTCAGGATTGGGCTACTCAGAAGCCTTTAAATATAATTTGACAGACATTTAACTGGATATGAATATACTTGGGACCAAAGGGCATGCTCTCCAATGACATGAAGTTTATAAGAACAAGTAAGCTCTTACAGAGTATACGAAACTAATTGTCATGGTTTCAAATCCTAAAAAACACTTCTTCCAGCATCAATCAATGCCCACATTTTTACCTTGCTATGAAAACGACAAACATGATAAAAACAATTTAAATCTGGTCTACAATATATCATAAAATCTGCAGTTTAACCAGCCCATATCCTTGAACACATCCAATGTGCATTACACAACAAGAATTACGTAAAGATAATGAACCAAAATGCATCGATTTGGGAACAAACAAACCAAGGCATACCTGCTGAAACGAGAGAACATCTGACCTGAACCTTATTCTTTCTCCTTTATCACACTTTATGGATTTAGGAACATTTGGAATAGACAGTCCACCAGGAAGGACGATGTTGTGAACCTGATCATGATCAATCTCAATCAACCATGGATCCGGGGAATCTCTCTTGCAGTGCTTCAAACGGATATCTCCAGCGATGTCATATCCTAATCCGATCGAGTTGATCGCAATCTCAGCAGCTTTCAGCGGTGAAATCTTGAGCGCCATTCTTGATCATAACAAACTAGCTAAAGTAATTTCTTATGCTGAAATATGATCTGTTATACCCCTCACCTCACACAATCGTCAGGCCTATGAAACCGATATTTTTCTCCTCAGAATCCCAGAACTACAACCCACCAGCACAAAATTCAATTTTTTTCCTATTACCGCCAAAATCGCAACAGAAACAGTGGGTTTTCTCAGTATTCCCGAGGCCTAAACTCAAATCTGGAGAGCAAGCTTCAGCACTCCACCTCTACTCACTCCACACGGACAAATCCTTACCAAATTTCTCACAGAGGCAGAGAAATCACAGATTACCTGAGGCTTTCACACTGAATCTCTTCTAAGACTCCGCTCCGATCGAGAAACAAGAGCAACAAAACCCCAGCTCAGATTGCGGCAAAATCTAGCCTCAGAACCACCCCAAATCTCCTCAAGATAGCCCCAGAACCCAAGAATTCCTAACCCAAGCTGCGTCGGTAGGCCGTAAACACCAGCAAATTCCTGCTGCTCTCTCCAAAAAATTGACCTCCCCCGGATTTAGGGTTAGGTTGGTCAAATCTGACGAGAGAGTATTCAATTGCGATACCGCTGACGTGACGTCCGTGCCCACGACTTTTCCGGACAAAACGAATCGGGCATCGCCACCAACACGCACACCGCACACGTCCTGTGGCGACGTCCCGCGACTCCACGACACCTCTTTCCGTGTATCAGAACAACACGATGAGCACCGTACGGGTACCCGTCTCCCAAAGGGTAGACGCGACGATTCGGCGAGTAGAGCGGGACCCGCATGGGGCCGGCTCCATTACCCGGTGGTGGTTGCGGTGGGGTTGGTGGTGTCCGGATCACACCGTACCACTCTCACACTCCCACCGTGCGTTAAAAATTGCATGCTTGAGGGAGCAGCAAAGCTAATGCACCAGAAAGGGTGGATTAAACAAGCATACATCTCGTTTGGTTGATCTTTAGTGATCATGTTTGACTTGGGTTTACCTACATTTTTATCATCATCATTAAGACTTGATTAATCTCACTTAATTGCAGCAATTATCGAAAGGTTGAATATTTTAGCATGTCACTGCAGCTGTCACCTGTAATTTTGCATGGGTACATACGGAAGGGAAAGTTCTCAGAAGGTATCCCAGGAAAAGGTCAGAGAGAATTCGTGTGGAATGGATTCCAAAGTGTTGATCGACATTTGTTGTCTCGTTGATACGACAAGAAAAAGAATTTTACGTGGCGTTGGAAATGATAGCATGAATTGTCGAAGGAGAAGTGAATATTCCCTGCATTTTTGATATTTTGGTTTGATTTTGTTAGTTGAAAAATCTGATTGTTGGAATTGATTATGGAGTCAAAATCAATCCGGTCATATTCCATGTTTGTCTCGTGAGATGTTTGAATTAAAATGGTGTTGAATTATGGTAATTGTGTTGGACCATTTCGATGGTTAGGTTAGTTTGGGAGTTGAGATGTCTGACAATGTGTCTAGAACAATGGTATGTGTTGACATGAAATATATCGATCGTCTTTGATTATTTGACACAGATGTATCGATCACTTAGCATCAAAGTATGCGTCATGTAATGTCGTAGTGTTGGTCATGTCATTATTTATTTATTAGATATGAATGACGTTAGTTTTATTTATTTTTATCAAAATAATTTTCTTAAAAAATATTATACAAAGTGATTCAAAAAATATATATATTTTTATTTTGAACTCAATTATTATCTAATTTGATTATTTTCTTTTCTCTTTATACCTATCTCAAATGCGATTAGCAAGCAATACAATTTAAACCGGTTTAAAATAGGTGTAGTACTTAAAAAACAAACCCGGTTCAACTCATCGATTCGACTCGTGAACCGGTTGATTGATCGAGACGCGATCGGTGGGGGAACGAGTCTGGCGCCCGAGTCGCCCTCCTCATCCGACGAACCACGCGAAGAGTGGACTGGTGGACGGCAATCGCAATCGATCCCCTTTTATCGATCGCTGGCACTCGTTGGCTTCGCCTTCGCATCGATCTCTCCTCGCGCGCCCAATTCAATCGATCGAGGTAAATTCGCCCCCTTCACCCGATCGTCCTATCATTGTTTCTGGTGCCATGTTTCGATTCGAAAGGTTTCGGGTCTTCGAAATCCCTAGCGGTGCTTGTGATTCCTAGATTCTCCGTCGAAGTTCGCAGCTTTCATGGGTTCGATAGACCTTTTTTTGTGCTCGATTCTTGTTTGATCGCACTAGCGTGCTTTTCCCCTCACGGAAAATCTAGTTTTGATAACTGTCCATTCGATTTAGCTGCCTCTTGTTCGTGAGTCTGGTATGTGTGTGTGTGTGTGCATACGTTTGATTGTGGTTTGTACTCAACTGTTCTTGTCCATATGATTTATCTGTAACCTTGATCTTGGCTTTAGAAAATTGATTTCTCCTGATGTACGAATTTTGGTTCGTAATCTTGGACATATCGGATATATAGTTGATCAGTATCCTCGTCAATCTAGCAGAAGAAATCATAACCTTGATCTTTTTTATGCCCCGCCGCGCCCCCCGCACACCCGCCCCGGGTTCTTGTGATACTGTTGTTAGTTGTACGGGTCCGTATGCGCTCAGGCTACTGCTGTCATGTACCGCATGTGCAACATTTTCCAAGTGATACTGATGATCATCTTTCACATGAAATAGAATGTGCTGTAGGTTAGTAGTTTATATATAAATATATAACGTTCGTGCAAAAGGTAAACAAATGTTTGAAAAGGTACCATAAGATGCATGAAGGAGAAGATGAAATCTTGAAACTAAAGAATTTGGATCCGAATGGCTGAAATTGGTACTTTTTACTCTAACTGAATATATAAGATATAATTTTAATAATTCTAGGAATAAATAAGAAAACATAGTCAAGTTGGATGGACAAGAAATTCATTTAAGTAAAAGTCTAAAGTATCTTGGGTCAATTATTCAATAAGATGAAAAGATCGATGAATATATTATTCATAGATTAAAAACATGATGGTTAAAACGACGAATGACATCAAGAATTTTGTGTGATTATCAGATACGTTTGAGATTAAAAGAAAAATTTTATAAGGTAGTCGTGAGACTAACAATGTTTTTATGGATTTGAGAGTTGAATAGTTAAGAACCAATATATATAAAAGAAATATGTTTATTCGTAAACCACTATGTATCACTTCGATAGAGGATAAGATAAGAAAAAATCGTTTAAGATGATATAGGCATGTGCTTAGGAGACCATCGGATGTGATAGTCATAATAGGTGAAATAATTAATGTTAGTGGCACGAGGAGAGCTAGAGGAAAACCTAAAAAATACTTTAATAGAAACTATTAACAAAGATTTAAGTATTCTAAGCTTAACTAAACATATGATTTTTTACGTATCTCAATGGCAACAAAAGATCCATGTAGCTAACTCTAAATAGTTGAGACTTTCAGCTTTGTTATTGTTATTATTATATCGTATGACTTTCTTAGAGGTGTCCATTATGAGATTAGATCAGTTTCAGCTTTCTTGAATTGCATTAAGGAAAGTACATTTGTGCTTTCATGTTATATGTCTATACCCATGTAATTTTTTCACATGCATGTTCAGAGTATGCGTAATTGGTTGTCCTCCTAGTTCTTACACCATTTTGCTACTGGCAGAGGCATTTTTATATCTTCTTTGTCATTCATTCAATTCTAGTTAGAACTCTTTATTCATCAACTTTGAGTAGCTTATATATCGTCTCTCTTTAAGTCTGATTCATAATAAGTATTGCTAATGGTAAAATCTTTGAAATGGTATATCTCCAATCATGAGGTAGAAATATCTAATTTTTTATTTAATCTTCATCTTCTCTTTCTATTCTTAGTTATTTTAGGTTTTCCATCTCATGTTGAGTGGAAGCAGCATGGATGATGATTGGGACTTTACTATCTCAACCAGTTCTGTTAATACCTTGGTTCTATTTGGAAAAACTGGCAACGGTAAAAGTGCCACAGGAAACAGTATTCTTGGTAGGGAGGCATTCTTGTCAAAGCCTAGCTTGTATGGTGTAACGAATACTTGCGAATTGCAAAGCACTATGTCGAGGGATGGTCGTGTCGTGAATGTCATTGACACCCCAGGTAAGTGTAAATATGTCTAGTTCTTGGACTTTCTATTTATTTGTTATATTGAAAGTGCTATTAGATGTTCATGATTGATGTTTCACTCCACAAGTGTCTTTTTCTTTTCACAAATACAGGACTATTTGATCGTTCTGATGAATCTGAGGCCACTAGTAAAGAGATTGTTAGATGTGTAAATTTGGCAAAAGATGGCATTCATGCAATACTAGTGGTTTTTTCTGTTAGATCACGTTTTTCCCCTGATGAAGAGGCTGCAATTGAAAGTCTAAAAACATTTTTTGGTGAGAAAATTCTGGACTATATGATTGTCGTTTTTACTGGTGGAGACGATTTAGAAAGTCATGGACAAACTATTGGGGATTTCATAGGTTATAAGAAGCATCGGTCCCTGCAGGTTTGTGTTCATTCTTGTCTATTCAATTAATATTAACTCCTTGCATGTTGAAATGCACGTGTTTTGAGAGGGAGCACAGTCACATTCTTATCATATAACCGTGTGTTAAATAAGGTGCTCGTCTCATTTATCGATCATGACTTTCTTTTGACATTCTGGTTTTTCCAGCTTGTCTAATTTAAGAAACCTAGGTACTCTGTAATGGCTTATGTGATCGATTGGTTTCTGTTATGTCACTGAATTGTCCTGCAGAAGTTTCTCGAATCTTGTAGACACAGGATTGTGCTTTTTGATAACAAGACTAAGAATGAGACCAAACGAGCTGAGCAGGTGCGGCAGCTTCTGTATCTTGTGGACTCTGTGATTGCAAGCAATGGTGGAAAACCATTTTCCGATAAGCTTTTTGATGAACTAAAGGCAAGCCAATTATGTGCCTTACTGTTTGTATAAGTCATAATTTATTGCGGAAATGACTACGATTATAGTTTATTCACTTATTCTGTTTATTTATTATATAAAATTTGGGAGACAGGAAGGAGCTTTGAAACTCCATCGTAAAGAAACAGTGGTTGAATCTTTGGAGGGTTACTCTGAACAACAGATTTCTGCATTGAAGGAAGAAATATACAAGTCATATGATGATCAACTTGCACGAATAACTGAAATGGTACATATTATTGCCTTTTCTTTTCAAGCATTCATTTAGCATCAATTTTTGAAGTCAAACAACAATTAACCATATTGTTGTCTTTTCATTTCAAATGCTTGTAACCAAGGTTTTCAATTTCGAATGATACCATCCGTACTGGGTGATACGTATTTGTACGCCAGCAAATCGATACGCGGACCGCCCGCTACTGGACGGTACTGTCAATTGGGGTTGTTTCCGCCTTGTTACCACGCGAAATCGGTTGGTGACGTTCTATTTCGACCGTCGCCGCCCACTACGGGGCAGTATTAGTTGAGGGAGAAGGAAGAAGAGGGAGAAGAAGAGAGAGAAGAAAAAAGAGAACCTGGAGATCCGACGTCACTCTCCCTCGACGATCCCGATCTGTTTCCCTCCTCCCTCGCCGGACGCTACAGATGAATGTCGCCTCCTCCTCGTCTGAGGCGACGAGGCCTCGACATCGTCGGGGAGAAGAAGCCTTGGCGATGTCGCTGAGGCTTCGTGAGGAGAAGAAACAAGGTTTTTTATTTTTTATTTTTTAATTTATATATACACATACACATATACATACCGAGCAGTATGCTCTGACGTACCGCTCGGTATACTCGTACCGTAACGAGCTGAGCTTGATACTCCGGTACGGTACGAAATTGCAAACTTTGCTTGTAACATCAATTTATGGAAATCAAACAATAATCAGACTGTATACTTCACGTATATGATGAATCTGAGGTTTAACTAGTGAGAGAAGTTCCTATTGAATGCATCATTGTTCGATAAATCTGTGATCAAAATACTTGGGAGAAGATGATTCTTCTGCATATATGGTAATTATGTGCAGGTCTGTTTGTGTACTTTTGAATGTAACTGTGGATAAGTACATCCATTCAGGCTCTACAGGAGCTGCAATGCATCAAAATTGGATTTGATTAACTTGAACTGTTATTTCTGCTGCTTAAAATTAAAGGGCATAGGGCTCCTTGAAGTGTCGTCATTTTTGTTGATTGTTTTCTTGATGGACAAATGAAAACTTCTGTTGACATGTAAAATACTTGTAAAAACATATTAGCTCCAAAAAGGAAAAAAGGAAAACCAATTAGCTCAATAATGATGATCAAGTTTGTGGAGACCAATTCGAGTGATAGGAATAAATATGTACTTTCTTAATCTTGTTTACAAAACTCAAATGGAGTATTTGTCAGATGTTGGCAATTACATCAAACAGATGAAATGTTTGACTTAGGATTCAAATCTGTCTGCCACTGATTATTCAAGTTGTAATCTCTCTGAAGCTTTTTGTCTTCCTTTCTTCATATTTTGGCATATAATACATTTCTTGTTTTAATAATTATGTAAAAAACTGTGGCTCTTTGGTATCATTTGTGTTGTTTGTGCACCGTGAGCCTCAAGTGAATTGCTTTGTTATACTTTTTAATGGCTTGGGACATTCAGCTTCTTATTGTTGTTTTTGTATACTTCTAATGGCGTCATTGCTTACACTAAGATTTTCTATTTACATATTTCATTGAAAGGCTTACTTCGTACGAAACTCTTAATTTTTTTCAAGGCCTTTGGCATAATTGACGCTCTCAGTGTGACTTATAAAAAAAAAATCTCTATGGGTATTCTTGTTTGTGCCAGAAAAATATAAAGTTTTATACTTCTCATACAACTGCACATTTACTAAAACTGTTACATTTGTATTTGTGGAATTTGGGTATATTATCTTCTTTCATGGTGATATCTGACTAAGCCATCAATTATTGTTTGTACAGGCAAGATAATTTTGGTACTCCAGATAAATGCACCCTTCATTGACTTTTTCCTTCACTTGTTTTTGTGCCACTTGGTTATATATCTTTTCCTTTTGACATCATTTTTAGTTTTTTACCCTATCTTGCCCGTAGGTTGAGAATAAGTTGAGGCAAACGGTAGAGAAACTAGAGAAGCAGTTGGCTGAAGAGCAAGCTGCACGACTAGAAGCAGAGAAGATTTCTCAGGAAGCCAGGACGAGGTGGGATGAAGAGATTAGTAAGCTTAGGGAGAGCCTGGAGAATGCTAGGAGGGATGCTGAAGAATTCCGAATGCGTGCAGAGAGTAATAAAAAGTGTATCTTCCTGTGAACTCAATCTCATCAGGCAGGCAGTTATCTCTACCTTGTGTCTTTTGATTATATCTAGCTTTTGGACCTTTCCATGAGAACTTGTTATATATGTTTTTGGGGAAACAATTATGTAGATACATTATATGCATGTGTGTATGTATATATTTGACAGTCTAAATTGTGTAGAGTTATTTGGCCTTGTCCTCTTGGTTTATTTTCCATAGATCGGATGATTGTATATGGAAATATACGATGAACTTGGGTTATGACACCTGAAATGGTTTCGAACCCTTTAATCACTCCATAACTTAATAGAATCGATTGTTCTTTGTTTTATTTCCTGATACTGTGTAGCAACACAACATTCTTTCGATTGAGATGATGCGACATTAATTTGAACTCATGGGTGATGATGTTCATCACTACATTGGAAGAGATACTCGTGAGATAAATTGAAGTGATAAATAGGAGATCACTGATCTAGCTCTTGTTGTGTCTTCCCATTAGGTGTGTAAAACTTGGTGAGTTGCATGTTAGAATCTTCTGATTGTCCAATTCTAGTGGGATGCATCTCTAAAATGTGCAAAAGCTGGGACAAAATTTGTTTGATTCATCTGCTAAAATGTTGGTATTGTTCACAATTTTGGTGAATTGACCTTTCTACCTTACTTTCATGGAGATAGATTTCACTTACAGAAGAATATTGCTTGTAATTCTTCTCTAGTATCAATTTTAGGATCCCAACAACATTAAATGATCAAATATCAACAGTTCTTCAGTGTTGAATGACAGTAGGGATAATTTTGTGTACCTCATATTTTAAAGTTGTGATGGATGAATATGATATTTTTTGGTATTTTCTAAGGACAACATAAGTATTATTTTTATTCTCTTCCTCTCTCTCTCTCTCTCTCTAGAGAGAGAGAGAGAGAAGAGAGAGAGAGAGCGAGAGAGAGGGGTTCATTTTGTACATCCTAAAAGGAGGAGGAGGAGGAGGAGGTTCCTGTTTCACTTTAGTTTCAACGTGTTCAAGAGATACTTGTAATGGTGTTCTGCAAACAAAAAAGGACTGACAACATGGTAATGGCAAGCAGTTCCTGTGGAGAAACGCCACTTTGCCAAACCATTGGAACTGTCATCCTTCGGTGGACAGCATCGAAACTACACCAAATCACAATGCCCGATGTAGCTTCATAGACAGCATCGTAAAGGAGGAAAGCGAAGAAGACAGGAGAGCGCAGTGACTGTTGCAGATGGAATGAGCCTAACAGTTGGTTTCAGAACCAGAAGAACATCCATGAAGCCATGACCAAAATGCCTGAGACAGTCTTCTGCTACCAGCACTAAGTTTGCTGTGGAATTGACGGTATGATCGTTTCACGCTTCCTTTTCCTTCTTCCTTGTTTAATCTCAATACAAGGTCAAGAGCGAAGAGAAGAAAAGAATCATTCAAGTGATGATGACTGTTTACAGAATACCCTCAGCTCCAACACGCTTAGAGGAACAGAAGCTGTGTTGGCTGTCTTCTGGCGATGGTGGTGGATTCATCGATGCAGGTCGACCTTTGGAGTACCATCTGCACCAATAAAGGTAGTTGAAGAAGTTGAGGAGGCTGAGGGCAGCCAGCAGCCAGTAGAAGAGGTCCAACCTGTCCTTATTCAGGTCATTGTCACTGAGCCATCCACGGCTCGACGAGAGTGATGTGATCTTGTTCACCATCGACACAAGGAGGGAGCTCAGGTAGAAGCCGAAGGAGTAGGAGCAGTACGTCATGGCCGTGAGGAAGGACTGCATGCCGGCCACCGACTGCTTGTAGAAGAACTCGATGAGACCCACCGCCGTGAACATCTCGGAGAGCCCAAAGATGAGGAACTGCGGCGCGATCCAGAAGATGGAGAGCAGCTTGTCGGAATCCACCGCCGTCTCCCTTCTCTTCTTCTCGACCACGGCCGCGGACACCATGGAGACAGCCACGGTGAAGAGGCCGATGCCGATGCGCTGCAGGGGGGTGATGCCGGAGCTGTTTCCGGTGAGCTTTCGGGCGAGGGGGACGAAGGTGGTCTCGTAGACGGGGACGAGGACGAGGAGCACGATGTAGGGGATGGATTGGAGCGACGCAGGGGGAACATGGAACGAGCTGGTGAGCTGGGTGTTCATGGCGCTTCCCTGTTGGACCGACAAGGTCTGCAGCTGCGCCAGAACGGTGTTGAAGATGATGGTGCATGCGAAGATGGGGATGACCGAAAGGATCACCTTCACTTGCTCCACCTCTGCAGCCGTGCACAGCCTCCATGGGCTCTCCTTCTCGTTGGACCCATCTTGAGCTCTCACACAGGCTTTGTCCAAGAACCTTGAGCACGGGAAGAAATCACGGAGTTCACACACCCCGAGATGACGTACACGTGGTGTTATCGGGATTCGGTTCGGTTCGGTTCCGTCCGTTCGGTTTGAACCGGAATCGAATTGATTTATTGGTTTAAAATCGAATCGAAATCGAATTTGGGTGACTCCATTATGGTTCCTGATTTTTGAAATTGGAGACCACGATTCGAACAGAAGATTCAAGATTATATATATATATATATATATATATATATAATAATATTTTTATTTTTAAAATTATTTTTATTTTTCAAAAATTAATAGTTTCAATCAAAATCGAACCGAACCGAACCGAACCGAACCAGAACCACGGATTCAAAGTCTAAATCAGGAGAGAGAAGCTCACCTGAACATGGTGGTGTATCGAAGGCCACCATCGTCGACGTCAAGATGATGGGGTGAGTTGAAGTGGGTTCTCTGAAGCACTCGAGGATTAATGGAGGGGCAGACTTGCTTTCTCTTGGTGAATGCTGCTACGAAGACCTGCAAGTTTACTTCCATCGTAAGGCTGATCGGGTCAAAGAAGCGTTGACCTATGGTTTGACTAAACACTGCGAGGCGGCAGAAGATTCTTCGATCCGGATTGGATCGACCTTAAGATCCCTATCTCTGTTACTTAGTAGGGTTGGATCATACCCTTGCTAGCGGCATGAAGATGCTGCCATGGGGAGGCCTGTTCCTGTAGAAGAAGGCACCGCAGATCAAGATGGCCAGCACCATAGCCATGGCACCTGCAGATACCCCGAAGCCGACGTCCATGCCCGATCTCGTCTGCACCCAAACAAGAACGGTGAGGGCGACGAGCTCCCCGGCGCAGAAGCTGAAGTAGGCGGCGTTGAAGTAAGTGGAGAGCTTCCTCGACTGGTCGGGGTCGTGGTTCCTGAACTGGTCGGCGCCATGGGAGATCATGTTCGGCTTCAGGCAGCCGCTTCCCACGGCCACCAGGTAGAGGGCGAGGAAGAAGACGGTGGCCTTGAAGCCTGTGGCCTCCGTGCAGTGCTCCTCCTCGGATATCATGTTGCAGGGGGGTGGCCTCAGTTGTGGGAGATGTGCTTGCACTGACAGGAGGATGAAGCCCTGCACCAAAGTGAATGCAATCTCATCCTCTCTGCTCGCAGCTTTTGCAGGAAATATTGCATGCAAAAAAGGATTCAATCGTCTTCAATTAAGCTTCGATATGTGTGGATAATTGGGAATCGAAGAACATACTGAGAGCTCCACAAATCCAAAGATAAGCATAGTCCAGAAGCTCCCCAGATAGGAATCTGAGAGGAATCCACCGAGGAGGGAGAGAAGGAAGACAGTCCCTATGAAGTTGGTCACGACATTGGCAGAGTTGGACAGAGGGAAGTGCATCTCATTGAAGACATATGTGATGAGGTTGTTCCCAACAGCAGCGATTGCCATGATTTCAAATGCTTGGATGGCTGCAGAGGAGAAAGGTATGCGATTAGTTCAATTACTTTTCACTGAGAAAAAGATGGAGTAGCAGAATATTCATGAAAGGCACCTCAAGAAACTCAATCATTCTCTGTAGCATAATAAAATAAGGTATCAAAGACCACCTCATGATTTCTGAACCTATGCAAACAGGCAAATGTATTCTATATTCCAACACAGTACACACCCACAAGCTTTGCTACCAATGGTTTGCCATGAATGTCAAGCTCACAAGAGAGAGAGAGAGAGAGAGAGAGAGAGAGAGAGAGAGACCTAATACAAAGGCAGCAGCTCTCATGCCACCATGCTTGTTGGGCCTGCATGGTTTGCCCCTCCAATCAACAGAGACTTCAATCATGGAGTCCCCTTTGAGAATCTGTGCTGTCTGAATGTCCATGGCTTCCCTCTTCACACACTCCCAAGCAGGAGAGGATCTCTTGGGAAGCTCACAGCCAATTATGCAAGAGTGAAGCTCACCTTGCAGGACCTTAGAGACCTTAGGCAAGCTGGTGCAGTTATTTATAGTAGTCTGCTTGGGGAGGGGGAGGGGGGGGGAGATTGAGGAGAAGGTGGAAGAGAGAGAGAGAGAGAGAGAGAGAGAGAGAAGGTGGAGCTTTTTGTTGATGTGATGTGCTTCTCTTTAATGAGAGGATTTGTGATATGAACAGTCTGCCTATAGCTAATGGAGATCTCTGTTGGAGAGTCTGAATTGGTAATGGTTTTGAGCATGCAAAGTGGGAGATCAACAGACAACTTCTTGGAACTCAACCATCCATTATTTTCTGCTAATTCCTCATCCAATCACTGAATATGAACTAAATAATAATGACCAATAAATGGTGATGACATAAATTGCTATCAACAATCAAGATCTTCTATTTGCATGATAATTATTCTCAACAGGGGTATGAGATTGTGCATTTTTTGTGTTGCATCACATGATCAAGCTGAACTTTAGCTTTAATCTTTCATCCACCAATGGAATGAAAATTACATCATCAAAGAGGATGAATCTGGAAAGGAATAGAGAGATGCAAGAACCTTGTTCCATCCGACAATGGGCATACAAACTCTTGGCTCAAATAAATCATCCCCAGTATCCATCCATGCTTTCTGAGAAGAAACACTTGCTGTCTTGTCCAACCCAACAAACAGAACATGTTCTTGGTTTTTCTGCAGAGGAAGAATGTGTTATTGCACTTGTCATGTTTTAGGCACCATTTCACACAAACCATACTATCATTGTTTGATAAGTGTTAGGATTCAAGATGTGAGATTCCCTGAGAATGTGAACATAGCTCTCTCTCTCTCTCTCTCTCTCTCTCTTTCCTGATGAAGCTCCCTTGAGAACATCTTGGTACACCAGTAGTGGAACTTGGTCTTGCTTTCAATTGATATGTGGCAGGACTTCTCCTCTACATTGACAAGACTAGTCTTTTTCTCTTCCTCCCTTCATCTCTTATCCCACCAACTTCTACTGTAGAAGCAGATAACTTTCCTGCTGATCTGCTCAAGATTCATAAATGCTATCTTAGTTGTTCCAAATACAAACAGAAATACTATTATATTCTACACACCTCAAGTGTAGCCAACACCTGGTCACCAACTTTATTTCAGAGAAGGATATTGTTTTCTATGGAGTTCATTGTCACTGACATGGCAAGGATTTCCACACAGCTTGAGATAAAGCACAGCAATATAGATAAACCTATACAGTATTCACATGTGTTCTACCCATGATTTGTAAGAATATATATATACACACACACATCATTCTCTTAGGAGAAGCAAAGAACTGTAGGCTAAATTGATGTTACATAGTAGGTGTTTTCCAGATAGTGGTTTCTCCTAAGAATCAATGTCACAGCTCAGCTAAAGTCCATGTAAAAGGTATCAGCAAAGGTTGGCACAGAACATGCTTATGCTGCCTACCTTGATTGCTTTTTATCATCTAGCTTCTTGGAGAATGTGTTCCTGCATGATCTATTCACATGGAGAATCAAGTGAAACTCCAGCTATGTGGTAGCAGCCATTAATTAACATCAAGATTTACCAGAGCCCTTCCACCATTGGTTTCCAGTGCTGCACTTATTGCTCCTACTAAACACATACTCATCATCACCACTGCCTCTCTCTCTCTCTCTCTCTCTATCTATCTCTCTACAGCTATTTACCACCACATGTTGCTGCTGCTGTCATGTCCTCTATTTACCAACCCACTGTTGGGTGGTCCTGTTTCACCGATTGCCATTTCCACCAGTTTTGTTACTCTTGTTTGCTGTGTATGCCAACAAGCTGTGCCTCAGCCACATAGATAGCATTCAATTGTTGTAAGGTTATCTGTTGATCTGCATCAGTTCTTCAGAGCACATCCCTACCATGTATTGCAGGTTGATCCATCATATGATGAACCTTTGCTTGGAGCTTGGATTTCAGTGGACAAAATTGAGCAATTAATCTGTCAATTAGATGACTTTACCCAATCAACAAACATAATTTACTGATGATCCATTGATCGATACGGGTCAAGATTCGAATCACAGAGAATGCTCAAGGTAGGCTCTTATGTGCCCCAGCCTAAGATCAAATGGATAAGAAAGCCACACCAGCAGTCAGCAAACTGCCAACTCACAGGTGTGCAGTGAAAGCTCTGCATGAGGGGGAATGGTCCATTCGGGAGTAGATCATGAGATGTATGATTCTTTTCACCATGATCTTGTGGGACCTGCTGAGCTGAGAAAATCCACATAGTTTGGCTGGTGGCAAGGAAAAGGATTCAATGAACAGCACCAACACCACATCTCTTCTGCCATCATGTTGGGTCAAAGAGACAATAGCAAGATGCCAACTCTCCAAAGAGACTGATGTTTTCACAGTCTTGTAGATTTTTCTCTGGAGAGGTAGGAGAGAGTGAGAGAGAGAGAGCTGCAAGAGTGCAAATGAAGCAAGGAGGCTGTAGATTTGTAAACTCTTTCTCAGCCAAGGACAAATTCTCTTGTGCAGTATGGTCCACATGCTAGTGTTTGATCTAGAAAGCATGACTCAATATTTTCTTTTCCTTTTTTCCTTCTGTCTTTGTACATTTGACCCATCTGAGGATGTAATTGTGCATGACTGGCTTTACTAGCATTGCAATTGCATGATTTCTGAACAAGAACATCATAAAAGAACTGTGAGTTTTCAACTACAAAATCCATAGAGAAGAAGCTAAGGCAAAAAAAAAAAGAGATTATAAATCAAAATTGAGATTGATTCATTTTCAAAATATAAGTTATGGCAAGGATATAATCCTTGTAGTAAATGGTTTGGACTGACAGGAGTTTCAAGTCAGTGAAATGAATGCTAGTGATTTTTCATGGAAGATTAAATGCTTTTGATAAATAACTAATATTCATTTATTTCACTAAGAATTGCTGAAAAGTAAGGCCATAAAGCTGAACAAAAGGTGTGACTGACCTTCTGTTCCCTTGTGCACAACCTCTGCTCCTTTCTTCTTCTTCTTCTTCTTCTTCATGAAACCCAATGCATCTTTCTGTGGCAAGTTTGATGCTAATGGTGACAGTATGCTTTTCTGCACAGAACAATACTTGCAACACCATATGCAAAGTCCATATTTTTATCCTGTTTTAGATCACTGAAATAGAAGTCAGAGGGGTCTCAAGAACTGTTTGTTCCTAATGGATGCCAGATTCTTGGATAGAGATGGTGACCTTTTTTCCCCTCTTCTGCTGTGGCTCTCCAAAGTCAACCCTGGGTTGAATTCTGGTGATCTCAAATGGGTTGAAAAGCATGTGGCAGCACAATGAACCCCACTATCTGATATAAATTTTATATTTATATATATTTATAAACAGTGAAACAACATATTCAGGTATTGCTTTGCTCAGCATGAAAAATGAAAGGTCAATGGGATTAGATCATAATCTTAATGTACAGTCAGATCCTACTTCTTCATCCAATAGATGGATCTTCTTCCACAGATGCATTGTTGTTTAAGTAAAGTGATCTGAATTAAGAGTTTGGAGAAGTTTGTCAAAGGATAGAATAGATTGATAGATAGAAAGAGAGGTCAAGTCATTGAGCAATGTGGACATGGAGAATATTATTGTGCATTTGAGCATATAAGGAATCTGAATTTGTCAACCTCAATTAATAGAACTATCAAGAAAAAAAGGAAAAATGAGAAGAGTGAAAATTCAACAATTTCCATTTCACCATTGAGCATTGTGCATTTTGAGAATATGTAGAATCTAAACTTGTCAACCTCAATTAGCATAACTATCAGAAAAGAAAGAAAAACAGATGAAAATAAAAATTCAACTAAGACATATGCCCACATGCCAACAAAAAGAAAAAAAAAGAAAAAATGGAGATCATGGTGGAATTTTTGATGATTATTGGTGCTCTTACTGACCAAATATTTCTCAAAAAATATTTGACCTTTTGGGTAGCTTTGTTCCTAATTCAAATCAACAAATTAGTGTGGACCAATTCAATCTATTCTTGAGATGTGTAAAGAAAAAAATTATTTACATTTTAGAAATTATTAATAAATTATTAATAAATAACCAAAATGATTATTATGAAAAATGTTTAGTTTCAGGAACGAGTGTATTGTTTTTCTATGTTATAAAATCCTTTACTAAGAATCCATGAATACTTCACATCTTACATAAGAATCAAAAGAAAGCAAACTATTATGATCTCATCTTTTGTTTTTAAGAATTGAGACACAAAAAAGCACATTTTGAATGAGAAAAACAAAATTCTATTGGGAATTTACAAGTTTGGTCCCTCACTTGCCTTTTAGTTGAGGTGACATGATAAAAGGAAAGGCCAAACAATTTGGCATGCAACCAAATGACAAAGAAGAGAAGCTGACCATTGATGGACACAGTCCCATCAATGGCATATGAAAATGAGAAGAGGTGGAACAAAGGGTGTCAGCTGAGTCTCTTAACACTTGATGTGTTACTAACTAGTATGATTGTTACAAAAAAGTAGTTTATATATATATATATATATATATATATATATATAATAATAATAATAATAATAATAATAATAATAAACTATTTCTTTTTTAATTAAAAACAGAGACATGAAAAGAGCATTCTGAAGGCAAAAAATAAAGCCGAAATTTTATGGGGAATGCAACAAGTTTGGTCCCTCTTCTTGCTTTTAGCTGAGGTGACATGTTAAGAGGATAAACCAAGCAACTTCACATGCAACCATTTGACCTAGTGGAGAAGATGGCCATCACTCCCAAGTAAGTCAAAACATTGGAGCATAGGAAAGAGTGGTAGAGGTGCAACAATGAGTGAAGAAGATGAGTCTCCAATACTTGATGTGATGGAAACTATTTGTCTTTCGGCGTTGAGAGTGTTGAAAAATTTGAGACAGCATCACATGCACAATAAAATTTTAGATTATTTAAAGAAAATAATTTTTCATCCAATAAAATTTTAAATTATTTAAAGAAAATATTTTTTCTATAAAGATTGATACGTAAAAACTCTTAAAAGTAAAACATGTGTATATAAAAAATACATTAACTAAAGAGATTATATATTCTTTAAAACTTACATATTTACAATAAATGATGAATGAAGTCAAATATCTTTATTTTTATCCACACGGTAAATATGCTTCTTAAATCATTATATACTTTTTTTTCTCCATATGCACCATATGATTAAAAAAAGGAAGTATCCTTTCTTGCTGTTTACATGCTCCAAATTAGGGCTGTCGATTGAGAAAGAGAGGAAGGGAAAAGTATGGAAGGTGACAACCAAAAGAAATCTAGCTTATGCCCCATTTGGTTCCCTCCTATTTATAGAGATCCTTATCAACTTAATCATAATAGATTATGCCCTATTGGATATTGGATCTATATCCAACTATCCAAGCCTCTTGGATTAGTGGATTTCTATCCAATAATATTTCATTAGCTCTTATTAGATCTTATCCATAAGATCCAATAATTCAATGACTTATTAAATATCCAATAAAATATGAACTTCAACGGATATCTCGTATTGGACTATAACTTGTAGCAACACCTACTATATATGTGTGACCCTTTAGGCCCAATATTAAGCTAGTCGTGAGTCATATCTATCAAAACTCCTTTTGGCTCAGTAAATTATTATCTTTATAATAATTCACTTGACTCATCGATTGTGGACGTACTATGTCACTACGCCGTAGTCCCTATACGATACAGGAAAGTTTAATTCATTGGACATGTGTGTCTTTAGTTACCATGTATATATAGTCTCTTATCCATCTAATATCCCAAAAACTATATATTGGGCATGGTGCTGTCAATCCCATATAGAATTTATTCGAGTCTCGTTCTAATCAGATTCTCCCGGAAAACTTTTTCTCTCTTAATCCGAATTATCGTGGCCAGGGATTTGCTTAAGCAAGAATACATAGGATATTTTTCTCATAACACTAAGAGTAGATGATCCTCTATCGATACTCAATTGCCCTTTGACTATTACCCTCGATGATCGATTGTGCTAGATCTAGAATTTTCTAACCTATAAGTCCGGTATTAAAGAATTGAGTACTCATGCAGGATATTCTTGGTGTTTCAAGTCTAAGGACCAAATACACAATTGGGATGATAGTATTATTATCTGACTATAAAGTATTATCAACCATATAACATTCTGTGAGCGGATCCCTAGTATCTGCACTATATCCCTAGTATCCCTACACGAGTAGCTATAAGACCAACCACCTCTATAATATAGATATGTATATAGTACACAAGTCTGTTCGATTATCTTGATGTCTCTCGAGTAATCTATGATCGAGATTATTTAAGGTTTATATTTAAAGATGAATTGATCTCATTATTATGATCTCATCACGATCTGATTTTCATTGTATAGATCAATGCATATCATAATATATGCAACATAGTAAAAAAAATAATAAATAATAATAATAATAAATATATATAGTATCACACGTGTCAATTGACTTGTAGGCACTTGACTCGCAGCGAGTACACGGTTGCCTTCACCACCGAGTACAGTTTCATAGTCGTGTGATTGCTCATATCTAGTGGTGCCATTTGAACCATTTGATTTCTAGTCTAAAATTGATGATCCGCTGCCCATTGTGATAATTAGATATGACTTAAATCTAACTCTTATAAATTGAACGTCATAAATTGGTTCTCAAATCTAACTCTTATAATATTTATAGAAAAATAAGGAAAAAAAGACATAAATTGGTTATATCTCATACTAAACGGTCAACACGTGTCATTCTAGATTTAAGTCATATCTAATTATCAAACATATATGAAAATATAAGATATGGAATGATTTGTATGACACATGTGGAACAATTATCCATGAGCCATATCTAATATGTACATTTTAGATTGGAATGTTTTTGTCGGACACATGTGGAGCAAGTATCGAACATGTGATAATGTCGGTAAATGTGGGACATTAATGTAGGATAACCTCATAAAAATGTCATGCATTTTAGATTGCTGGCTATCCTAATTGATAGGTGTTACTTTCTAGTTTCATAGATCCAGTAGCTGTGAGTGCTGTAAGCCTTAGCGTTCATAATGGCCAACACATCCACTTGCAACAGTATAGCATAACCTTCTGTGCTATAGCAAGCCATTTCTTTCTCCATCCCATCATGAGGTATGCCTATTACTCTACAAAAGACACTGATGAGGTAGCAGATCCACATATGATGCCATTGAAAAGAAAAAAACATGAAGTTTTCTTGAAACAAGAAAGCTTGAGAACCACTCAATAATTCTCTTTAACATTGTAATTGAGTTTTCATTCCTACATGAGATCTTTTCTTGACTTGTGTCTTGTTGGATAATTAAGTTAGTAGTCATTTACTTGTCCTTTCAATTCTGTCAATGTTGCAACCATAGGAGACCATAAAGACTTGAACTAGCTTATAAGAATTCATGGTGATGCTGCCATTAATTTTGATTTAAACAATTTGAGACAACCATTTTGTTCAAACACTATAGATGCATAGTAACACATGAGATGTTCTTGTCTAATCATTTTAATTCTCAAACCTAAATCGATGCTTGAAATACAATACTTTCAATTCTTGAGATGCTTAGAAGCCATCAAATTTTTGATTATCCAATAATCAAGTCCTCAGCATGAAAATAATGGATTTGGAGTTGATTTATTTAGGCTTGAATCATAAACAAATGGACACCGAGGAACCCGAGTCAAAAACAGATGAGCATGCAAACCATAGCCTGTTTTGATCTTGTAAACATGTCCGATTCTGCAAATAGCTTTCATCAGATTCAAAATGTCCAGTTCATATTGCATTTACTGTTCAGATCATGTCTACCATAAACATAATCTGCAACGACTTATTAAATATGTCAGGTTTTTGTGGCTTGGCCAATGTCTAGAATACTACATTATGGTCAATATATCAACAGCAATCTATCTCCTGTGAATTCATATCCTACAGGGAAAGAGAACTCCGAAGACAATTCTGTCTACATCCAAGTGTGAGAGCTTGATATATCTTCACTCTCCTTTTGAAGGTGTTATGAGCTGGAAGCTGAAGCAAGCGAGCATTACCATCAAACAAGAACCGTCGGTGCCTCCATTTCAATTCCTTGAGTTGAATTATGTCTTCTCCACTTGCCTGCCCTGAGACTTCAGACCTCCATGTTGGAATGCACTATACCGGCTAGCTCGGAATTGCATCTCCACCATTGTTGGTGGCTTTGAACTTGTCACTTCCTGCTCATACCTTTGTCAGATCTTTCATCGTCTGTGATCCTTTCTTTCCGTTCTTCCTGGATTATAGCATAATAATGTTAAGGGGATGGTGGATGACAAACTTGGTGGAAATGACATCTTGAGTGGCTGGATATCTACCTAAACCCCAAGCAAATCATAAACTCTTCAGTGACATTTTGGATGATATGACTTGCAACAGACCACTTCTCTCATTGGAGGATAACTTTCTTTATATCTGCAGTTTAAATGAAGCGAGCAACACAAATCAATTTCCAAGAGATGTTTCAAAATCTTCAGCTTCTAATCATCAGCTCTCTGACTATTCTGCTGTAATACACTATAAACAAAATGCTGTGAAAGAAACAATGATGTTCATCAATCATCAGTCAACATGCATCATGCATCACTGAAGAAGCAAGAACACTAATTGAAACTTGAAAGACCATCACCTTCATTCATCCATTTAAGTTAATGGGATAAGTCTAGCTGTGTCTCAAACCACATCTGCACTAAGAGGATAACTGATGAAGAAGCATAACTTCTCAAGTCTGTCCTATTAAAACTTAAACATGAGCAAAAAAATGCTTACAATGACAAGTTAACGCTCAAGGACCCGTGGTAGTATATATGGATTCATTCTTAGGTCAAGGATTCAAATTATTGCTATGAATTCTCACACGCTGCAGGCCTGTCTAAAACGAATATAAGTTGTAACATGGTCCCTCTTCTTTCCAGATAATTTCTTGGGCTTAATCGATTCCAATTATTCTTATTTTTCAGACATATTACATGATGGTCTGAGTAAAATACCAGATCCTAAAGCATCATTATCATAATCAGAATCATTAAATGTTTAATTAGCCCAATTTGCAAGAGCTAAACTGATCATGTAAAGATTGGGAAAGTTGCAATCCATTACAGGTGTTTTTGCAATTTTCCCAGCTCAGACTCAAGTCTGAGCTTTCTAGTTTGATGTGGAGTCTGAAGAATTACTATATCTGTAGTAAATCATCGCATGGACATGATGATGCACAATGAAACAGTGGATGAATCCAGGTTCTAGTCCAGCTTTATTTTATTTATATTAGGTTATACTCAAGTCTAGTGAGGATCGAGTCGAGTTAAATTTAGTTTTCATGCATTTTCAGGATGCATTTTCCTTGTTTTTAATTGTAAATTTAGAGAGGCTTAAGAGCTCTATTGTGAGTCAAATTCTTATTTTTGAGTGTCATCTTGAATGTAATTTGGTTAGGAAAGTTGTTTAGCTAATGAGACTACTGTTAGAAATTACTAGAGAACTCAAGTAGGTTTTGTGGGATTACGAGTTTTTAGTCACACTACCTAAACAGTAGTATAGTGAATTACATAAAGAATTTATGCATCGATGTCATTTGAAACACTGACACAGAGAGAATTACTGATAGAAATTGTGACCCGTACCATCAATTCCTTGAATGTAACATGGCTCAGTGTTGCTTAACACTGACATGTACAAAATAATAAGAATCATTGAAACATGATAAGCTTCTTAATGATACATTCTTGACAGGATTAACACCAGTTTAACCAATATCAGCAAAAAAAACTGAAGTTTTAACACCAGTTTAACCAGGATACATGCTCGACAGGATTACACATGCTAGAACATGAACCTTGCAAAACTTGAGGTGCATCTGATAGACAGAGTTGTTATCACATGAAGTACAAGTCAATACATGTCAAAACATTTGGATTCAGAGGTAAGATGCTTTTTTATTTAGACAACAGAAGTTGCACAAATATGCATCAAAACAAACCTTGCACAACTGCTTAAGCACTGTTTCAATGATTTGTTGAACAAAACAGCAACATACATTAAAAGAAAGCCAGTATGTTAACTCATGTTGAAAACAAAAAATAAAAAGCTAAAACAGGCACATTTATCAGAAGAAAGCCAGTACATTAATTCACAAAAGAAACACAAAAACAAAAAGCTAAACCACAATCTAATAGCACTCAAGTGGTAAAGCTAAGTGCATAGGAGCATTGGGCAGTTTCCATCATCCAAAATATACGCAAGCATTTCAACTCATAGTCAAAGATAATACCAACATGGCCTTGGTGATGCCATAGAAAATTGTTAAAGCAGCAACTTTCTACAGTATTTGCAAGAAATGAAATCCATGTTTGTTCCAGAAGATATATCTGTTAAAAGTGAAACATGGGCATCGATTTTCCATGAGCTTGTTTCTTAAGTTCTCAAAAGCAACAATTGATGGGTCAGGTAATACCAATCAACAACATGAACTAGGATCAATCTGAAAAGGAACAGAAATTCTAAGCATAAGTACTTTTGCTTACTCATCTTGTTCAAGCAAGGTGTTCACATCAACCAACATTGGAGACCAGATTCTTAAGGGTCAGTTATTGCTTTCATCCACCAGATGGTATGAGAGAAGTTGCTCTATTATGAAGTTCTTGGAAAAGTAAACCAAAGTCTCAATGAAGTTTAGGTTTGATGCTCCTTCCCCCTATAACACACTCAACAGCGAGAATCTTCAAATAAGGCGCCACAAGAGGCGCAAGAACACTCGAAAAAGAAACTTTAGGACGAAACCCACACAAAGAAGGCCAAAGAGAACACCTCCAAACGCCGGGAAAGATTGGAACGCATCCCTGACGATGATCGCCGCAGGAACGATCCGATCGAAGCGGCCATCATGGATGATCGATCAGTCTCTCTTCCCCCCACACACACACCGTGGGAAGCCACAATAGAGTGACGAGAAGAGGAGAGACACATGCCACGAAGGGGAAGTGTTACAATGGATTCTGTTATATGTCCATTATAATGGGTTCATTCCGTTATAACGAACTTCCGTTATAATGGATAAAAGTTGGGTTTGCCCAGCCGGCCCGTTAGGCCCAAGTAACGGTCGAAGCCGGACTATAAATGAAGCCCTTGAAACGAGGCCGCGGCTTTCACTTTGGACCGCTCGCTCTGGCTGGTGGAGCGGATGGAGGGAATTGGGTTTGTGTGTAGTTCTGCTGCGACGACGACGAGGACGGCGACGGCGACGAAGAGGATGCCGACAGCGGCGGGGATGAAGGCAGAAGCGGCGCCGCGGAAGACGGTGCTGGTGACTGGGGTGAGCCGCGGCCTCGGCCGGGCGCTTTCCCTCGAGTTGGCCAGGCGCGGCCACGCCGTCATTGGCTGCGCCCGCTCCCCTGACAAGGTCCAAGCTCTCCAACACGAGCTGATGGCCGTGTCCCCTGACGCTTCTTCCTCCTCCTCCTCTTCTGCTTCCCCTCCGTCCAAGCACCTCATCATCGATCTTGACGTGGTCGGTTTGTCCTCTCACTTGTTTTGGTTGATATTTTGAGTGATTGCAAGCAGTATTTTCAATATCTTTTTGGTGCAAGTCATTCATGTAATTCTGATTGCGAAATGGGCGATTGTTGTTTGTTGCTATTGATTGTGGTTGATAGCGGAGTGATTGCTGCTTCTTGTTGTAGAGGTCGGATAGTGGAGTCCAGGCGTTGGCTAAGCTTCTCATGGAGACAAAACGGTTTCCTGATATTATAGGTTCGTGAACTCCCACTCAGATGAATTACATTTCGTATTTAGTAAATTTTATCTTCGTCTCACCTATGTTGATTTTGAAGAAAATAATAGTTTGACAAAAAGTTGCAGTAGAGGAACAAATATTGAATTTTTTTTTTTTTTTTACTATTTATGAACAAATAATTGTATAAAAGAGATATAGGACAGAACAGTTGATATATAAATGTAATACAAGGTCAGACAAGTAATATTGTTATCAATTTGGGTCACATAATATTTGGCACTAAATTAGAGTGGATGGCTAAAACAGAATGGGATTTTTAGGGGGTCGTGCGGTATAAGGAAAGTTTTATAAATTTGTCGTAAGGCCATCTATGGTCACAATGTTGGGTGTTTAGAGGATGATTTATTCAACATGGGGATTCTAAGATGAATATATTAAGTTATTAAAAAAGGTTGAGTATGACATGATTAATACATGGAAGATTAGCGACAATACTAGATGATGATACCATTAGGAAGAGTTAATCAACATAATTTGTACAATTTAAGATGTCTATATCAAAGATTGCCGTTTTGGGTACTGGACGCATTTTGATGATTTGGTTAGACTGGTACATATTAGTCAGTACCGATGTACCATGTGTTGATACTTGATACACTGGTACATACTGGTGTTTCGAAGAGGAAAAAAAAGTACTAGGGTGGATGGAAGAAGAAAGGAGGAAGAGGAAGGAAGAAGGAGAGATAGTGGAGGAAGAGGAGGAAGAAGAAGAAAGAAGAGGAGTAAAGGTGCGAGTGTACATGGGGAGATAGAAACTCGTAGTAGTGGTGGCGACGTTGAACGGCAATGACGGTGACAATAGTGTTGCGAGAAGATGGTAGCAACGTTGCAAGAAGATGGTAGCAGTGTTGCAACTTGCAAGAAGATGACAGCGGTGTCGCGAAGTAGTGGCAGGCTAAGAAGCACAGACGCGGGACATGGGCATGACACGACACGGACATAGCGACATGTCATTTTTTTTTAAAAATAGGACATCAACATGCAAGGACATGTGTATTCTTTAATATATAGATAATATTCGATTAACCTAAGTTTTATAGTTTCTATACATAAATTTTATAAACTCAGCAATGTGAACAAATAAATATCACCATACTAGTTAAAGCAATTAAAATTATTTAAATATGGGTATCCAAAATAAATGTTGAGTACATTAAATAATATTTAACAATCTCTAGACATAATGGATGGGCCCTATCGATATTTTAGGTTTTTTTAATTTTTGACTGGTTGCGGGGTGGTCCATGTATTGATCCACGGTCGGATTGGTACGTACCGCCTGTTCCATACCATTTTAGGCAGTACAGTAGTCCTTGATCTGTATATACAAGTTACATTTAATATCTATATAAACTAGTAAAAATAGTGCAACAAGTTGATTGGATTTAGTGGTGCTTGACAAGGAGGACCAAAGAACTTTGGTCAGAAATTAATAACAGTAGATGGCATTGATTCTAGTCTCTTCATCCTTGGCAGAAGTACACAGCAGGATAGATCCATCTAGCTGAAGTCTGAATTAAATCAATGAGAGTAGTGTCTTATCATCAAATCTTTTATATGCTTATTTTCATAAGTTATGATTGTCTATATTTTAATTTTTTTAACAAATGGTTGAAGTGATTCCCCATGACAATGTTTTTTTTGGAGTTCCATCATATTTTTCAGCTTGATATCTGTTTCTTTTCATGCCAATTGAAATCATTGCTGTAAAATTCTTAATTAAGTACTACAATTCTCCTTTCTTAGTGTCTGTTCACCTAAATTTCTTTTGTCTATAGCAACTATGATAATGAGTAGCCACTGAAATGGAGTTTCAATTACAGTAAATAATGCAGGCACCATAAATAAGAACAACAAGATATGGGAAGTTCCAGCAGAAGAATTTGATATGGTCATGGATACCAATGTCAAAGGAATATCAAATATTATACGTCACTTTTTACCCCTTATGATACAAAGAAAGCATGGCACCATCGTGAACATGTCCTCTGGTTGGGGAAGGTCTGCGGCTGCTGAGGTAACGACACCCTCTCACTGGAGTTACTTCCTAGTTAATATTTTACTCCTGTCAGTTATGAAGTCATCCATACATGGCATTTGCTTACAGGTTGCACCCTACTGTGCTTCAAAGTGGGCAGTCGAGGGTTTGACAAAGTCTGTCGCAAAGGAATTGCCACCAGGGCTTGCAATTGTTGCTCTTAGTCCTGGTGTGGTAAACACTGACATGCTTGCCTCATGCTTTGGAAGTTCTGCTTCTCTTTATCAAACTCCTGAAACATGGTAATTCTGTATGTACACATTATATTTTTCTAAATTGTCCTTTTCTTCGCAGCTATTTCATGAGTAGTCTTGCAAGGTTAGTTTTCATAATGGGGTTGAGAATTGTTTTTGTGCAGGGATAGATGAACTGTGTGTGTTGATTATGTCAGAATATTGACTTTTTCAATATCGCTTTACAGGTTTCTAATCCACCACTAAACTATGTATCATGAAGTTAAGATCCATTTGCACCTGTATCCAATAGGTTGTAGAGATTATGCAAAATACTCATGAAGGTTCTAAGAGAAGAGAATTAAAATGTTGCTTCACCTCTCCCTGAGCCTAACAAAATTGGCGTAAATTGAAGTGCAGTGAAGAGTTGCTATGCTTGTTTCAGTTAAAATGGGTCTTATAAACAAATTGTTCATGGAGGTTGCCAATAAAGAAATTAAACCCCCAACTTATGAACAAGAATGAACAAACAAGAGATGTATTTTTACAAATGTTCTTGATCCACAAAATAGAAAGGTGGTTCGTTTATGGAAAATCTTTGAGCAGATTGTTTGAAACTGATCAAATTTGTGCATGAATTTTTTCGCTAGCAACATCAAATTTGTTGGATCGCACATCAGTTGGTCAGGTTGGGACAATCAACTGGATTATAAATTAGTCAAACATATTAGATGCATATTGACTATATGAAACAGAAAACAAAACAGCTAGCCAGTTGGAATTTTTTGATGGAATTCTGAAATGTTCAACAGAAGGCAGTGTATACTTGCCAATTAACTGTACGAGATTGTTACTATACTATTTGAAGGAGGGAAATATTTTAGAATAACAAAATATATCTATTAGCTCATTCCAACTAGTTGTTAATTATGGATTCCGCTGCTGCTGGCTCTTGTGAAAATTGACATGTTGCTTCTGTCATCTACTGATGTTGCTATGTTGAATTTACCATTGGAGTGGTTACATAACACAGGTCTTCCAATAAAACCTGTAGAAGTCTTTCACATTCTAGTAGATTTGTGGATGTTAATTTTGATGCGCACAACTTTTTTCTGACCTTACTGCCGCACACCTACAACTTCCTCATTTTGTAGACTTGGATCTGTTGTCTCATGTCTGTATCAAAAATGGGATTGTATCCTATAAAAATTTCTCAGTTAATGCTATCTTCCAAAAACAAGATCAACTTAGATTTCTCCATCAAGGAAATCTGTCATTTTTGAAAAGAAAAGGTCAATCGCATGTACATTCTGTCAAAGGAGCAGCTTTGATTTGTTGTTAATGTGCTTGCATTTGTTCATTTCTCCATTGATTTTGTGTAGGTAAGAATAAGATCCCATCCATACTTATATTTCCAATGGAGATTTGGCAATTTCACTTTTGAAGTCCTTAGCTCAGCGCAAATCACATAAAAGTTGGTCTTTAGCAGCCATCCAACTTCCAGCTTCTGCTTCCTTTCTGCCAGAATTGGTGTTCGAAATTCTGTCATGAGTTATGTTGAAAGACATTGACTTTCCCCAATTTTCGCATTATCAATTGTGAAAACTCTAGTTAGCATTATGTATGTTAATAACAAAGGCTCTAAGATCCCTGTTTTTCGTCAACATGTTTATCATTTTGTTTCAGGGCTCCTAATGCTGCTACAATGATACTCAACCTCACGACGGAAGATAACGGTGCGTCACTGACCGTGTGAAGCTATCAGTGCTTGATCAGTCTAACCATTTGGAATGATGCTATCGGTGTCAAACTAGTTCGCTCGGTGTAGCCTTTTAGGATACTTTTTACTGCCTTTATTACATATGAATTTAGGAGATCTCTAAAATTATGAATATGCACTCGAGTCCGAACTAGCTTTTCTTTTTCGGTCAATTTGCAAAGATGTGCTCTTGATGCAAACAAGTTCGAAAAATAAGTGCTTGTAATCCTCTTGTTAAACAAGGCCGTCTTTTGTGGTTTTGTGGCCTTAACTTGTTGCCTCTTTTTTTACACCCACAGTCCTTTGCGTGAGACATCACAAATCTGGTATTAGAATTAGAGTTAGTTCAGGCAGTATCTCAAGATTTAACTGTACACATTGCATATGCACATTACTGACGAGGTGATGACATTTCTCCAAGAACTTTCTCTCTCTATGTCAACTATCATCTTTGATGCTCTCACTAACTTCTCATTAACAGTTCCATTTGAAGGCTTCAATCATGTTGTGTGTCATGGCTAAGGTCGCTCGATTGATGTATCGACATCTTTCTACCAATTCCAACCATAAATTAGAGACCACACATTTGTATGGTTACATTGGAAATCATTATTCAATGCATTAAAGAATCTATCACGAGAAATTATATGTTCTAAAATTAAAACATAGGCTATAAAAATTTTATGTTCTACGGGATGCGTATTAAATTAAAATTTGAGGGAGAATTGTAGGAATCATTATAAATATTATGTACACCGTTTTACACTTTTTTTTGGGTTTACATATAAATGTCAGCCCGCATTTCAATATAGCAAATGTTTATTTACACTCTTCCGATAATTTGACTCCCTCATTAATAAAATTTAAATTTAGATGGATATTTATCAAATTTATTAATTTATGAAATGTTGTATTATTGAAGTAGCATTAATGTATATATATATATAATTATTTTTCTATAATAAAAAAATAAAAGAAAATTGCCATGATTCGAGACTTATCCGGTGATCATGGAAATGCCACGTGGTCTTAGAATATTCCTTTTTTTAAAAGATTTGTTTTAATTTAAATGGACTCCGATTTCTCCAACCAATCCTCTGAGCTCACTCCGCGCCGTCGAGTGGACCTCCGGCCATGGCGACGTGCTGCTGCTGTTCTGCGCCGCATCGCCCATCTGCTTTCCTTGGATCACCGCTTCGCCATCCCGTAAGCCTTTCAGTTCTTGACTCGGCCAACTCTGCTTCGTCCCTTTATTCGACTCGATGCGTGAAAGCAATAAGGAATTGTGCCCTAAATCAGAGAATCTTCCTGAATCTTTGCACCATTTTCATTCTTGACACAAAGTTTCCGGGTTTAGACCGGAGAAGCGTCGTAGAGTGGAACTTCCTGTTGATTACCGAAAGATTTCTTTGATCTTTTTATCGTTCAATCTTTGGTATTTGATCTGTTTTCTCTGGAACAACTTTGTAGTGCAGATTGCTTCTTCCTTCTAGTAATTTTATGTGATCTTTGATCGAGATCTTATAATTCTTTTCTCTGGCCATTTACAGGGGAATCCATTGTGCAGAAAAGGTTCTTTAGTTATGGTTTCTACATTTAAGGTTACTGCACTTTTTTGGGGGCCTAGGAGGATTAAGGAGCCACGTGAATTGAATCCTTCCTTAGGAGCGTACAAACTGTTAAAATCATCATCGGAGGTGCTTCTTCATGTTCTTCATTTTGTCATGGCATGGATGGATTAATATTTTATCTTGCTATCACTGATTTTGTTGAATCAGCTATGCAACCATAGGGTGTATCTGTGGATGATAAGACTCCACGGGAGATATCCTTGTCGGTTGTCTCATCAATTTCAGATATTTCTTCAAATGATTGGGATGCTTGTGCCACTGATGCAACTAGTCCTGAAAAGTTTAATCCTTTCATCAGTCATGCCTTCCTCTCAAGCTTAGAGGAGTCACGTTCTGCTATAAAGGTTGAACCCTTTTCATTTTTAGCATCCTAGGATTATCTTCTCCCTGTTTCTGATTACTACTCTTGCTAATTATGCCCCCTGCTTCTTGCCTTATCTCTCTGTCTATTCCTTGCTAACTTTGTGCTAATCATCATAGAATTCTATAATTGAGTTCCTTATAACTCTCAAATTTATGCATGAAGAGTGAAGGATGTCTTTTTTATTTTTCTTACAGCACAGAATTGATAACTCAAGAAGGTCCTCAATGTTAAGAAAGTAGTGCCAACTTCGTCTTGGTCTTGCTTTGAATGCACGAAGATGATTTGCAATTATCATGTTTGGCTATTACAGAAATCCTAATGTTACATAATGACCTAACATTATATTGTTATACATTTTAGGCTTGAAAAATCCTAGGATGCTAAGGCTGAGATGATCATTAACATTATCTTTTGATGAATTTTCTGTTTTGTGGTCTTATTTTTGTACTTTCTTCTGTCAAGAATGGAAATCAGAGCAACAAAAGAAGCCCTTGTTTATATTTAAATGAGGCAGTTAGAAAAGGCTGCAGGGATATTGGTTCTCAGTATAAAAAACAAAGAAGCAGTCCTGCATAGAGTCTGACCAGATATAGCAAGTAACAAGGTTCAGGGTTGGATAAGTAATGTCTTGAGAAGTAGGCCAATAGTGCATTCTCTTCCTGCAGAAGTCAATAATTCTTCCACTTTGCAATTCATAACCGACCCCTTGGTATACATTTACAGGTTGTTGTACGGATTTCTTTACTACCAATGTGATAGTTTTCTTGCTGACTTTTGAACTACTGACATCATATTTTTCTGTCATGTGTTAGTGTCCTGTGACTCATGACATGTTTCATGTCCTCTGGAGGTCGTGAGGACGGTATGGCATTCAAGATGCACAATTTAGTTATAGTTTCTTGCAACTTGTAGCCATTCTGATGGACCCTTTGACATATTCATTTAGGAATCTTTTTTTTTTTTTGGTGAACCTGATTTTTTTTGGAAATTACTATTTATAATTGGATTCTCAATGAGAAAAGGGACCTAAAGAATTTTATATCATGGTTGTAACATTTCAAAGTGGAGCATCTTAGTTCAATGATGGAGATACGTTTGTTGGAGAAACAGGCCTTGTGAGTTCCATGACTTTTTTTTCCTTGTTGCATTGTTGACACATTGTCGGCACATTATTGTTTTACGACATGACAAACAATTGTGGTACTGATGCAAGTTTGTTAAAGTATCATATTTGGTCTCCTCGCACAAGATTAAGAAAGTGGTACCCTCCGATGATCTTATTCACTTTAGATCATCTTCTTCTTTTCCGTGTCAAATTTTGGCATTTAACATTGAGATTGCTGCGTGCATGAGTGACCGAGGTCTCTATTGATCGTTTATCTGAAACATTTTCAGGAAACAGGATGGTTGCCTCAGCATATTGTTGCTCAAGATGAATATAAAAATGTAATAGGTGTTGTTCCACTTTATCTTAAAAGGTTTATCATCTCACAAGCTTTTAAAGCTCTAATGCTTTTATTTATCAACAATATAAGCTAGTGCACGCTGATCTACATTAGCTGCCTTTAACAGTAGCTGAGATGAGCTATTGTAATTTGAAATTGCAGTCACTCTTATGGAGAGTATGTGTTCGATCACTCCTGGGCTGATGCTTACTACAGATATGGATCTCAATATTATCCAAAGCTGCAATCATGTGTACCTTTTACTCCCGTAACAGGTCATAGAATACTAGTTCGTAACACTTGGTATACAGATCAGGTGTTTGACATGTTAGTCATGGCCCTGAAGGACCTGACTACCAAGGTATTTCATAAGTTAAACATATTTTTTTATTTTCAGATGCTGTACAATTGTTAATTCTTTTATTAATCATGAAGCCACTTTCATGGATTTCTTGAATATCAATTTTATTTTAGGCTGGCTTATTAATTTTGGCATAGCATGGCACAGACTAATCAATGTGCACTGCTCACGATTATATCTCTTGCACTCTCCTTTGTTAAAAGGTGCTGGTTCTTTTCTTTTTCTTTTTCTGCTAATGGATTTCTGGTGTAGTAGAATGTGGAGACAAAGTAATCAAACGATAATAGAAAACTTAGCATGTAAAAACATACACTTTTTTGCTTTATTGTTTACTACTTATTTAATTTTTGTTAAAGTTTTCATAAATGCGTTGTTGGTGTATGTTACATGAGAATTGAGTTGTTTGGCATTATCTAAGTCTTAAGAGATAATTGGATCGTTCAATATTATCTAAAGGCCTAAGACATAACTAGTACTTGGTCACCTCCTAAAATAAACTTTGTAGTCATTGTGCTGTAATTTGGGATCAGTGTTAAGAATGCTTTCATCGATAAGAATGTTCTCAGTTAAAAATGTAGTAGGTAATTTTCAATGGTATGGCAGCTACTTTGTTGAAAAGTTGGGATACCAGAAGCATGTGATACTTCATTAACCACATGCTATTGTTTAATATTTTTACAGCTCCGGATCTCATCGTTACATATCACTTTTCCATCTGAAAATGAATGGCACAAGTTGAAGCAAAGTGGCTTTTTGCCAAGGATAGGAATACAATATCATTGGAAAAACCGCAATTATAAAAAGTGAGTGGGAAGAAAATGATTAGATTTAAATCTTAATTAATTTGTTTGCTCTTTCTAGAATGATAGAAATTATGTCTTCATATTCCTTCTGTTCTTTCATCTAGTGGTGTATGAATGAATAGAAAAGTTTAGCATGCATTGGCATGATATGGATAAGGATGTACCTTGCACTTGGTGGCCCTGATATTCATACCTCGTCCACTTGATTCTAATTATGCATCAGGAAAATGGTAGTTTTCTGATGACCCTAAAGGTTTTTTTCCAAATGTAAATGTTGTCTGTTCTCTTTTGCTGAATTGATGAAATTTGTATATGTTTATGTTGAATATGTAACTCATGTCAGATCTGACAGTAGCATGTCTTGTACAGTTGCATTTCTTCTTTATTTTCTTCTTTTTCATATGAATTTTAAAGATACTTGGGTTCTTTTACTTTGCCGAACTACCATTCCAACATGTCATACTTATGGGTTTGTTTTTTATCATGGTTAAACAGCTGATATTAGCCTACATGATTTGCATCCAACATGGAAAGATGAGTTCACTGAAATGTAGGATTTCCAGTTGCTAGATGAAACATAAGCTTTAAGACTTCCTAACACTTGTAAATTATCATTTGCTTATCTATTGATTGTCATTTTGTTAGTTCAGCATGGGGAATATCCATGCTTCAGTGGTCGAGGTAATGATGTTAAACTTAGTTTGAAGCTTGTGAATTTGATTCTTCTAGACTGTATTAATTCTCAAATGAACATCTTTCCTAAAGATTTTGATTCTTCTAGACTTCTAAACTTAGTTAATTTCACTACCTTTCCTGATGTACTTTTCTAGAGATGGTTAATATGCTTTCCAATATCTAATTAGTTATAGTTCCGTTACTTATTCTTGTTAATATAGGAAAAAAAATCAGTCAAATTCCTGTTTTGTAGAGACCAAGGATTTGAATCTTGTTTGGGTACTAGTTTTAGCATTGGTCAGATTGGTAAGGTACTGGTATACTGACCATACATTAATTTATACTGCTTAGTCTCATGGAAAAATAATTAAAGAAATTACCTACTGATACTGAGCAATATGATCTGGTATTGATCTATGATTGAACCATGAATAGTCAGTATGTACTTTACTGGTTCGACCAAGATTTGATGCCTTGGTCAAGACATATCCTGATGCTTCATGTAAACATTGATCATTTGCAATTTGCAACTCTGTAACAATCTTCATTGAATGTGTTTGCCCTCAACAGTTTTGATGACTTCTTGATGGATATGAAGCAAAGCAAACGAAAAAATATCCGACAAGAGCGGAAAAAGGTAATCTCGTTACCTTTGTCTCTTTAATATTTCATGGGTTGAAATTTTCAGTTGTCTTGTAGACATAACAATCACTGTTTAAGAATTGAAAAGTAATTACACTAGTTCTGCATCTGTATATTGGAAAATCTATTCATTTGTCATGTTAATGGTCTTATTTAATTTTTGTGATTGGTTCAGTAATACAAATGGTATGCTTGCCTTTATTCTGCATCATCTATATTTAGTCTGCATTGTTGCCAAGTTTAGCCTGTGGTTTTTTTGCAGCAAATTTGTGCAGTTTATTAAATACTTTGGTGTGAATTTTGGTCAAGTGGGGTTTTCAACTTGTTTTTCATACAATAGATATACAGTTGAAGTCTGATATAATATGTAACTTGATGTAGGGGCTTAACATGTCCACATGGATCCTTTCCTGCTAGTGAGATATTTTGAGGGCAATATTACTAATCAAGTTAGGCAACCATCAAATCCTTATATTGTTTCTACTAAAGTCTTATAGGTTTTCCTCTACCTTTCATTGTGTCAATAATATGAGCATTTTCAAGTCATCCAAATGAGGATTGATAACAATCATTTCCTTAGAAGACAGAAATACAAGACGTACATTTGGCAAAGTCAGAGGTACTTCACTAGATGAATGCAGGTTGTTTTCGGATGTTTGTGTAGGTCCAGCTTATATAATGTAGTAGACTTGTAAAAAGCAATTCAGTTCAAGTTTGAAGTTTTTGCAAGATAGGGAGGAGAAATACTGAAGCTGTATCGAGGGAGAAAAAGGATCTTAATTAGGATACAAATACTGTACATTGAGATGACTGGAGAAAGAATTATAATGAGGAGTTAATGCTTAGTGCAGTTAATTAAACAGACCAAAGCCAAATGAAAAATCTCATATTTTGATGGAAAACTACAGAAATGAAGACAGGTGAGAGATATGAAATAACCAACATGGTGAGCCATACTATCTTTAGGACAATATTTTTTGTAAACTTTTGTCTGCTTCCTTTACATGTTAACCATTCATCAGTATCAGGATTAACAAAAGAATCATGCAGCATTGTGTTATCCAAATAATTCTTGTATATGATTCTTTTCCAGTAACTTTTATACAATTATTTTACCCATGTTCCAATTAGTTAGAGGCCTTAGCCGATTACATATTAGAATCCTTTACTAGATAGCATTCATTTTAATGTCAAGTGGATTGCCAAATGATACATGTCTGTCTCTACCAATAATTATGTAAAAAATGATTGATCTATATTCCTGTTATATTGAAGCTTTAACCAACTATTGTTGGCTCCTTTGTTTTGATGAAGAAACATAGTTGATGGATTAAACGAATTAATCTTTTTATTCAAGTTGCTTGCAAACAAAAAGTCAGCAAAGTTTTTTTTTACTCATCTGAAGATTTAGGTTGCGTTTGGGAACGCATTTGCATTTTTAATTTGTATTTGGAGAAGGGAGATTAAGTGAATGTGCGGTTGTAGAATATTTTGTGTTTGGTAAAAAATAGATGAAAACTGCATCTCAAAATGTGCATTGAAGTGAGTCTTGTTTGGCAAAATTGTATTTCAAAAGTCCATTGAATATTATGTGACAAATTTATCCTTCTAAAATTTTAAATATTTATTCAAAAAAGAATACATATTTTTATTTAAATTAATATTTAAATAAATAAATAAAATAAATGAATGTACATATGCAATCTTACAGAAAGTTTCGTATGACCTAGATATATAATAAATAAAAACTATAATCATATAAATAAATATAAAATAACTTTTAAAATAAATAAATAAAATTTCACCTTATAGAAGATATAAATCATGATAGTTTCTTATTAAATTATATTGACAATTTTGTGATTTTAAATAATGTCATAGGGTACTTTGAGAATTTAAAAAATTACATTAGCATCCCGTAAATACTGAAATGTGCATTTGAGCATTTTCATTGTAGTATCTAGGCCAAATGCAATTTGAAAAAAACTTATGAAACCCTCATTGCACATTTCAAATGTGTCCCCAAATGCACCCTTAGAGACATGGATTTATTGACTTTGATGTGCAGAATGATGCATGTTAACATGCAAATTCATAAATTCAATCGCTCGATCGATCATCGAAGATAGCTAGATAGAGTTGACACATTGTAAGTGATGGTACCTAACGTTAGCCTCACCTTGTTTGGTGGTGTCTCTTATTAAATGGGGGTAACTATCTTATCCAATGGTGGCATCTTCGACCTTCAATGGGCATCTAGCGATGGCATTGTCTGGTTGTACCACTACCAAAAAGCTGCTATGTGTCTAATAACTAGATTTATGTAGTCGACTCCAAATAGATTTATGTATTCAACTCCAAATAGTTAGGACTTCATGACTTTGTTGTTGTTCTTGCTGTGTAGGTGAGAAGGTGCTACTTTAAAAGGGTGAAAGGGTGATCTACTGAAGTCTTAGTAAAAGGAGAGTGAATCCCAAGTGTAAAGATAACATCAAAACTATAAAAAGGAGGAAGCTGTAAAATGGGTGTTTGAACTTGGTGAAAATGACGTCAGGAGAGGGGGAACTGGGAGTGGGAGTAGATAGTGAGCCGAATCAATATGAAAAGTTTTGTTTCCCTTGTTATTTCTTGTGTGTTTTATTTCATGAGTTCAAGCTTAAATTAGCTTGCACAAGTTCTAAATTGAACTTGCAGTAGTTCATCCCCCTCCTCTCTTAATGCCATTGATCCCACCAATTATATGTTAACATCCACTTGAACTATGATATCTTTGAAACCCAATCTAGAGTGATAAATCATTACCTGTTTGCATGCATGGCTTGTAATCTGTGTGAAATTTCTCATGCAGGTCCTTACACACAATTTGAAGATGAAGCGTCTTTTTGGGGATGAGATAAAGGTCAGTATTTTGTTTCACATAATGCGTTTCTTGAGATCAATACAATTCATATGGTTGTTTGAAGATATATTCTTTACATCATATACCTGCCAACTGCATATGCTTCTGGATATTTTAAAATTTTTAATTGCAATAATTTAATGATGTATTGCTAACATAGGGCCATCTTAGGCATGGTTTAGATAAGTGAATTCGTCTTTTGTTTTACATTGACTGGAACTCCCATGCCTCAAGTTCTTACTAACAGTTAGCTTGATATATAATTGCAGGCCAAGCATTGGGACTCTTTCTATAAGTTCTACAGGAACACAACTGATAATAAGTTTGGTCATTGCTAACCTCCATTTTTTTGAGTATTTTGTTGTGCATTTTTTATTATTTTAGGCTTTGGATGTTTACCTTCTAGGTATTTGTGATCTATATGTTGTGACCTTATGTTGGTATTGAATTGATAGATAAGATTTGGTCTGATAAGATGCTGTTTCTTGACTTGCAAGAGTGGTGCTTAATTGACGGGATGGGCATCCTGATCTTAGATTACTGGTGTAAAGTTTGAATCCAGATGGCTCTTTGCAGAAATTCACATTAGATGTTCCATCTCTGGCACTTGGTTCCCATCTGCTTTTTTGTGATTGCTTGTGTAATTGAACCAATAAGATGTCATGTTTTCTTGTAGCAATGTTGCTGCAATTGTAGTTGCTATAATAGCATTTTTAATTTAGCCTTATTTCCATAAAGCTGTTTATGATTGTAGCATTTTATTGTTGCAAAGTTTCTTATTATTTTGTCTCTCCAAAAAACAGTTTCTACTTGCAATGAAGTGATGAACACACTTGCATCTGTAAATACTGATCTTTTACTACTATGGTTTCTTTTAGACCTATTTTGACAAATCACTTATTTTGTAGATGGGGTAGTGCTTATCTCACAAGGGACTTCTTTCACATCCTGGGATCAAAGATGGGTGATCATATACTGTTAATTGCTGCTGAAGATGAGGGTGAACTTGTTGCTGGGGCTCTTAACCTTATTGGTGGTGATACATTGTTTGGTCGCTTATGGGGTTGTCTACCACATGTTTATTTTCCAAATTTGCATTTTGAGGCCTGCTACTACCAGGTAAATGTCTTATTACACCTAAAACTAGAAAGACCACTCTTATCTAATCACATCATTTGATGGAATTAAGTTATAAATGTCAAATTCTATGGTGTGGCAAAATTTTGATGTTTTGATCAAGTTTTAAATTTTGGTTTGATTTAATTTTCATATAAGACAAACAAAGAAACCAGACTGGGATAACCGCTAATCTTTGATTGATCTAGTTATACTTTAATTGGATTGTATCATTTCTTTTTGGGTCATCAGACTGATCTTGTCCCATTTCTGATTCTAACTAGATTGATAATAATTCATTGACAGCCATATCTATGATAGTGACTAGCATCAAATAGAGCAAAATCCATTTGTCACTTGTACTTGAGCGAAAAATATACTTTCAAGTTTCACACAAGGATTTTAATTTCAAATAATACCGTCTATATCGAGTGATACGTACCGGTCTGCCAATAGACCGGTACATGAACTGCTCGTAATCGGGCGGTACCATCGATTGAGACTGTTTTCGCCCCATTACCACCCGAAATCGGTCGGTGACGGTCGATTTCGACCGTCGTTGCCCGCTACCGGATGGTATTAGCCAAGGGAGCAGAAAGAAGAGGGAGAAGAAAAGGGAGAACTTGGAGATCCGGCGTTGCTCTCCCTCGATGATCCCGATCCGTCGTCGCCCTCCCTAGATGCTGCAAATGAGATGTCGCCTCCTCGTTTGAGGCGACGAGGCCTTGGCGTCGTCGGCGACTTGTCCTCATTTGCGTAGGGAGAAGAAGCCTCGGCGACGTCGCGAGGAGAAGAAATCGGGTGTCGTTGAGGTGACATTTCTTCTCCTTACACGGGAAGAAGAAACGAGGTGACATCACCTCGTCGCCCTTTTTTGCGCGGGGAGAAGGAAGCCGAGCATTGTCGAGGCGACGTTTCTTCTCCCCACGCAGGTAGAAGAAACGAGGTGACGTCGTGTGCGGAGAGAAGGAAACCTCGATTTCTTCTCCCCACTCGGGTAGAAAAACGAGGCGACGCCATCTTTTTATATATATGTATGTATGTATATATATGTATGTATATATATATATATACCGAGTGGTACACCAAAAGTACTGCTCGGTATACTCGTACCGTACCATACCGAGCTGATCTCGATGCTCCGGTATGGTACAAAATTGCGAACCTTGCTTTCACCTATTCATAGTCAAGAAAGATTTTGCAATGCTGAATGTGACTAGTGTAATTGGCTTGGTGAAATAGTTTTACCAAGTGGCAGGGATGCTGAACAATACTTGAGAACATGTTAGTTTTTTTTTAATCAAATCTCTACCTCAGAACTTACAGGAGAGATTGGTAAGTCTGGAAAGAGTGCTAGATTGCAGCTTGCTGGATATATACTTGGGATGATTCTTTACCCTAGGAGATATGGAGTTCCAGAAATAAATATCTCTTCTAGGGAATCATAACGGATGTTGAGGAAGTATTCAACTTTTCCATCAAGGGTTCTACAGAGTGGAAGATAAACATTCCTTCGAAGGAAACCAAAAATCATGTTGAATTTTGTTTTATGGTGAAAATGATTTTAAATAATATTCACCTTGGTGCAAATTTGTTTTCTTTTGTATCATTCTTTTTTCTTTACTTAATAAAATTATAATGAATTAAGATGAGATGCTCTGCTTATCAGTGTCTTAAAAAGAATTTTTACTCTCTTTTTGATTTTGTACTAGCTCTTTATTCAACCTCTAAAGGCACAAATGACAGTACTTTTATTAAAATGGTGTTAATATGACATCCATTCTTCTTTTGTTCCTTGAATCCAAAGTTTTTAATTTCGAATAATATCGCTTGTATTGGGCGGTACGTACCGGTCCGTTGGGTGGTACCGTCGATTGGAGTTGTTTTCGCTTCGTTACCACATTAAATCGATCGGTGATGGTCGATTTCGACCGCCGTTGCCCGCTATTGGGTGGTATTAGCTGAGGGAGAAGAAAAGGGAAACCTGGAGATTCGGCGCCGCTTTCCCTCGACGATCCCGATCCGTCACCGCCCTCCCTCGCCAGACGTTGTAGATGATGTTGCCTCCTCCTCGTCGGCGACTTCTCATCCGCGCGGGGAGGGAAGAAACTTCGATGACGTCGTGGGGAGAAGAAACCGAGCATCGTCGAGGCGGTGTTTCTTCTCCCCACATAGGTAGAAGAAACGAGGTGACAACGTCGCCTCATCGCCCTTTTTTGCATGGGGAGAAGGAAACCTTGGTTTCTTCTCCCCATGCGAGCAAAAACCAAGCGACGTCGCTTTTTTTTTCCGTGCAGGGAGAATGAAACGTCAATTTCTTCTCCCCACTCGGGCAGTAACCGAGCAACATCGCCTTTTTTTTTTGCACGGGGAGAAGGAAACGTCGGTTTCTTCTCCCCATGCGAGCAGAAATCGAGCGACGTCGCCCTTTTTTTTTTCTTTTTTTTTTTGCGCAGGGACCCCACGCTGTCACGAACGGTCGTCGCGCACTCACAACAACTCCGTTCAACGAACCGTTCGTTGCTCACACCTACATGTATAGCTGCTTGACAACATGTTTTCTCTTGGTTTTGGGTCATTTTGCTTGTAAAAATGTAAGTTCGAACAAGCTGCAACATTACAAAGCGACCGCTCATTGAATCGAGCAAAACAGCCCCAAAACAGTCCAAAACAGCTCCGTTTTCATGTGCCGCGGGCTGATTTCTGAAATCTGCCTCCGCTCACCAAAACGTCAGCCATCTCAGCCCCTTGGAACCCCCCGGGTGGCACAGGACTGGATGGGCCTTCGATATAGTACCGGGCGTTGAACACTCATTCGCAAGTTCGTACGTTGCCTTGACGGGAACTTGTTGTCGCGCCCGGGACTCGGTGAGCAGCTGTTTGTGGGCTTGCAGCTGTTCGTTCAACCATCTAAAGCCCTTGTTTTCCCCCACTCCCTCTTTTCTCTTGTGCACGCAAAGTGCTCGCTGAATTGCTTGTAAAGCTTCCCCTCTTTTCGCGAGACGTCGGGACTTGTCCGTCGCTCGTTCTTTCAAACTAATCAACTTTCTCTTTTACAGGTCCTTCGGGACCTGCGAGAGGTTACAAGTGGGCTGATCTTTGCGGAGCAATATCACAAGGGCGAAGCGCGACTTAGGCAACGCAAATTAAGTTTCGCGTCTTGGCCGCAAGGGTGCCTCACGCCTTAGGCAATTCCAGCTAAGGCCGTGACAACACGGGCAGAAACCGAGCGTGGGGAGTATCGAGGTGACGTCGTTTTTTTTAAACTTTATATATATATATATATATATATATATATATATATATATACACACCGAATGGTACAACGAAATGTACTGCTCGGTATACTGTACCATACCGTACCGAGCTAAGCTCGATACTCCGATACAATACGAAATTATAATCCTTGCTTGAAACATCTCTTTCCTAGCTGGTACTTCACCAAGAAACTTGATACAAATATTGTGCTGAACTGCGAATATTGTCCCATACTGTCTGTAAAGCCAAGACCCCTCATTCTGGGTAATTTGGTGTAACAAAAAGTCCTGTTTGATATAAGGAAAACTTACTAAAGGTGGAAGCTGGAATGAGGGAATCTTTAGTGTTATCAATGATCTGGTTAGCTTGATTGACTTTTCATAAAGTCTCCAGCGAGAACAACTAAAGACATGGATTAATGTTGGAAACTAAATTTTCCATATCAGAATCAAGGAGTATACTACTGGATTAATCCAAGTCTGCACTAACACTAATAGAATCAAATTCAATATTCTAGGGGAGAATGAGATGATGATCACATAGGAGATAATCAGAAGATTACTAATGTTTATCTTTGCTGCATATATACTTTAACACAAGCTGAATCATCTTCTAGGCAATTGAAGCTGCCATTGACTTGAATTTGACCAAGGTAGAGGCTGGAGCTCAAGGAGAGCATAAGATTCAGCGTGGTTATCTTCCCGTCACAACATTCAGCTGCCACTACATTCTGGATGATGATTTCAGAAAAGTTATAGACAATTTTCTTGTGTATGAAACTGAGCAGGTATGATGTTCTCCTACCACTTTTGAGTTTACTGAATATTTTAGATAATATACTTGTGACTTGTGAGGATCTTACTTAAGAAATTACATGTCATCATTTTTGCTAATCATGAGCTACTGATAGTCTTGATAATATTTCTATTGTTCATGTCAATGTTATGTTTTATCTTTTCTTGATTAGCACATAATACGCCCATTGAGTTGTCAGTGGAATGATACACATTGATTTGGTCTAACCTAGACTAATTTGATCATTTTGAACCATTTATTCCAAACAATTTAATCTCAACTTCTGACTGAATTTGTTTTCAGTTGAAGCTTTCTTGATGTGCAGACAAGTGAATTGGTTATTGTTTATGTGAACTCAAGCTCATCAGATAGTATAAGAAACCTAACAGAGAATTGTTCAAAGCTTCAGCATTAGTTTTTAACAGAACTTGGCTTAACACAAATGTGTATATATATATGTATATATATAATGAAGGTATATATTTTAACTTAAAATGGCTTCATGTTAACTTAAAGTGAACTCGTTCTTTTTTCTGGTGTGTCCCATAACCAAATTATGATTTGGTTATGAAATTATTCTATGAAGTGAGATGCAATTGTAGTGAATCATGTTTGAGTGTTGATCTAACCTTGGACTAGTTACATCTGCTAAAGATTGTTAAGCAGTCTGAAAGCAACTATTCAATGCAATATGTTATTCTCATGCAGATTATAGATGTAAAGTCACAGAATTTAACTTGCATATCATGTTTAAGCCTCCCCAGAGTCGTAATAACATTCATTAGTAGGCTTAGTAGGCAAACTGTCCTACTCTCGAGTCATTGCAGCATGAAACATTGCATGATTTCCTTGTGGACCATTTGAGACTCCTTGATTGTGGTTTATGCAACCATATTTTGAATCTGCACATCAAGTTTCTTTGGAAACAAGGAAGGATCAAGGCTTCTATTCTTCAGTTGAAGATCAAAATTAGGGCTTAGATTGAATTTCTACCCCTTGATTATGATCTATGACATAAAAAATCCCAAGAAACAGAAACCATGTAAATTAAGGACCTATTGCATGTTCACAAGTCACTGATAGATTTTTCTAAAATCATTGATGCACTAAACTATGATCATTTCATTTGATATCTGAGCCACTGGTCCAGTCTCAAACATCAGTAGATACATGCATGCTAAAATTCAGCATATTTTGATACTTTAAGACTTTTAATCAAACTAAAACATGTTTTATGTTGTTAAAACTGTTCTTTTTTACATTTAGATGAAAAATCATTAATATATATGACCACTTAATTGACTTTTAAATATTGCGTATCATGATTCCTGATCTTCAATTCTGGTGCACTTGTAGATCATATTCAATGTTCTTCAATTTAGGGGCCCGTCTCAATTTGTAGGGTCAGAATCTTAACCTTTTCGATAGGATATTAGCTCAAGATTGCAAGGAATTGCACCCTAAAAAGAGTGTATATGTTGGAATGCAACTCTTGCTGAGGACTATATTATCAAGTTTTAACATGGGTAGTGAAAACTTTAGATTTTATAGATGCTTCACCTTTCAAACCTGGAAACCTTTTCTGGCAGAAGTATGTTTTGATGCTTATTTCTTTTTCTTTCTTTCTGATCATTTAATTGTTTTGTTGGCAGGTTAATCATGTCATGCAGTTGCTTCATGAATCTGGGCCCTTCAAAGAAGGAATCATATGAATAACTGTATCTTCTCTCCGTATTAATCTTTAGAAATCAGTGACGAACAAATTGACTCACTGTGATGATATGTATATACTTATTCCTCTAGAATCAACCAAATGGTTCAGGTTTCTTTATAATTCAAAGAAGAATTGGGAAGAAGGCCAACCTGGTTATTCCAAAAAGAAGATTCCCTGTAGCTGTGTGCAAAGTCCTACTTTTGTATTTTATTTGTCAAGGAGAATAACTTGGATGATTCCTTTGATAAGATTTATATAATAAAATAGTCACACTGCTCTTTAATAGAAGTTAGTTTACTAATTATTGGAAGGCATAGTTATGAGAACTGAACTGGTCACTGAACCAGCCAAGTCTAGGCTTGCTGGACACTACTGGCTTACACCTCTACTTCTGAACTATGAAAGCCCATAATGACTAGCAGCATCTTTATTCATGTTGGTTTTTTTCTTCTTCTTTTTGAATGATGACAAATGAAAGGGCTGTTCCCTCCATTTTGGATATTATTGGAAGGGTATTCACAATACACTGTAAAGATCACTATTCATACCCACCAATTAGGCATTGGATTTGAACTGCACAAATGTGGTGCTACACACTCGGAACATTCCTACAGCTTAAGCAAACACCAATATAAAGCTTTCCTACATGATCACAAAGAGAAGATTGAGACTGTTACAGGATGAGGCTTACTGATTGATGCAGTAGAGCTTTCATTGAATATAATTTGGAACATTCACAGGGATTCAGAAGAACAACTTTTAAGTCTATAGATGACATATTCACTCACATCACCCAAGCAAACTCACTATGATGGACACACCAAGAAGTGGGATAGATAGATAGTAAGCACTAAACTTTAGTTACAATATCAGAGAGGGCCTTTGTGTTGGTGCTTTTTTAACCGTGTTGTGAAACTGAGATTGATCGATGGACGGATGATCGTTATCGTGATAGTTATCATGACACCGCCAGCCCAGTGAGGCGTGGTCTTCTGTCCGAGCTGCTGTTCTCAGCCATCAATTCTAGTGTCATTTTCCTCTTGGTGCCTGTTCTGGGTGATAATTCTACTGGTCGAGCATAGCTCCTCAATCTCAGCACATCGTTCGTCTGAAGAGGCTTAAGGATGAAGTCCTCCGCTCCAATAGCTCGGCACCTACCGGGAGATGAACACATGATCAATTAGCCTTGTCAGCTATAGTTCAAGAACAAACACCCTGAAGCTAGTTTTGTAGGAGGACAATTCAACAGGCAAAGCAGTTTCAGAAGTCATGGATGAGATTAAGAAATGGTGTTCCATGATAAGTCAGATATATGTTGCTGGATGCTACCTTGTATCGTCATGATTTTATGAAATGATGGATATCCAAGACCAATCTTGGCATGAAAAGCCGGTTTTGCAATCATGAGGAAGAAAAACTTAAAAACAATCAACCCAAATTCTTTCCGGATAGCAAATTTCCGGTATTTAACTGTTGCGAGATATCCATCAAAAATGTTTGTTCGGCTACTCGTAACATATCCGCGTCGTAACACATATGCATCCATCCATGTTCATGCATAGAACATAAAATATCGAAGCTTATCTTAGTTAAAATTTACTTAGTTGACGTATGTCTGAAAAGTATCATCCCTTACAAGCATCGTATTCGATGAAGGAAATGAAAACTATATGAGGAAGCTACAAACCTGCTGATTCTCTGTGGCTCATTTTCGGAAGACATTATGATTACAGGAATAGGTTTTCGGCAGCTCTGCTCCTAAGATCACAAGACAAGATATTGTTTTAATAATATCACAATGCATCGGATATTAGAGAAAATAGCAATAACTATGATTAATAGGAATATGAAGCATAGCGTAAAAAATGTTTCCCAAAACCATGATACCTTGACAGTCTTCAGCAGGTCATATCCAGTCATTTCTGGCATGGAGTAGTCGGTGAGGATTATGTCTACCTTCTGGTCCTACATCATGTATAAATAAACCTTATCAAGGTGCGTTATTTCAGTGAATTAATAAAACCGAAAGATTGAACGACAGTTGGCTCGATTTTAAAATAAAATTGATGAGAACGGAATGCGGATTAGAAAGTATAAAGCTGAATGCAACAATGGTTATTGGAAAGTTGGACCACAATAATCTTTCCTCAAGATTGTCAATTGCTTTTATTCGACCGAAAAAAAAAAAGTTCCTAACAAATGTTGCCTACCAAAAGAAAGTAACAGTAACAATTATAAAAGCCACATATTCTCAAAATCTGCCTTACATCGACGGTAGGCTGTTCAGCTTTGTCGTCAGTTAATCCAAGAACTTCCATTGCTCTCTTTCCGCTATCAACAGCTATAACTGAACAAAAATAACTCGTTTGAGCAATTCAGCTTTAAAAAGTTATTCAAATAATTAATAATGAAATCCCAATTAGAATTAATAATAGTAACAAGGGAAAGGTGGTTGCTGATACGTCAGTGTGGATTCGACAAAATGATCAGTCTCAGAAATCTAAACTTTTGCTGGTTAATGATTACGGATTGCTTCCTAAAACTCAAAACTTTCGGTAGTCCAACTACTGGGCCAATGAAAGAGTCGAGGAACATATTTGTTGCTAGCTAAAGCAAAAGTAGAAGCTTTGAGCTTTCAAATTGGATCTCGATCGCTAAAATCTCACAAATGTGCTCTGCAAAATTTCGCATCATGCATATGAAAAGTTGGATCATCGTTGAGTCCCTAGAAAATTTAGCTTATTTAATATCCACCGATTCCAAGTATCGAAGAAAAAGAATATGCATTACAAAACCTACTGAAATCTCAATCTCAACAGCAAATTTGCATATCTATAATGGTTATATACGGAAGAAACCCAATAGAAATTTAATCGACGGAAGGATGTATCTCTGAAACTAAATTCTAAACGAAGGAGAGGCAGACAATTTAGGTGTCTGATCAGTGCCCAATTTATACCTTGAATGTTAATACACAAAAATCGCAGTCAACACATCACCGATGATACTAAGAACATCATCACCGACGATATAATTTAGACATTTAACTTTCAAGACTGAGGTTACAAAGAAGAGAGAGCAGCACCGAAGAACTTCAAACTTAGGGGAATTATATAGCATCATGACAACCCAAAGCAGGTTGATGAAGAGGGTGGCGGCGATACACTCGAAAAGTCCAAATTATTTGAGTCATTACAATTTCATAACCACTGCATTCTATAGTCTGCATCATAAAAAAATAATATGATGCTAATAACATTTTATAACTAAATGTACATCAAAAATTATAACTCAACCAAATAAAGCATTGCAAATTGTAACGAAATGAAGACAAGTAAAGTAGACCATTATGTCATCTGCAGAAGAGTGATCTATTTTTCATCTTAACTCAAAAAGAAAGCTTAAAATCTAAAAGACATTTAACAAAACAAGCTTCCATATTGAAAAATCAGAATTATCTTAGACAGTGGGATTGAAATGCTTCAATTGATCATATCAGAGAGCATCCAAATGAAGATACCACAAATATCCCAAACAAGAAGATCAAAAGGCTAACATAATTTCCATTATGTCTATGTAAAGAGAAAAGCTCACTGATCTCACCTTGAAACATGGCTCCACTCTTCTTGAGCAAGCCTTCCACCATCCTTCTCTCCACTGGGGAGTCATCCACCACCAACACCCTCACCTCCAACCCTCCTTCGAACACGCCGCCATTGCTCCCCTCCCCCTCCTCCATGGCTAATCTCCTCCTCCTCCACCACCACAACCACCCACCTACAAGTTACTACTGCAGACTCCAACTCGATAGCCTCATGTTGCAACAGCCGTGGACAGGAGAGAGCATGAGGAGAATCCGAGACGGAGGAGGAGGAGGAGCGGGATCAAGCTCTTGTAAAGGAGAAGAAAAAGGAAATGGGAGGAGTGGCGGAGATGGTGGGACCCCCGCGCGTGTTGTGTGGTGTGGGGCCCGACAGGAGGGAACGGAATACTTTCCCCAAGATTTGGTTGTCGGGGAATCTATCCGGCCATGGGATTCGAAGACATCGACCTTAAAACCCTCCTCCACCCCACGCTCGCCTTCAACCAACAGCCTCCTCCTCCGCCATGCCTTCGTACCGCAAAACCCATCGGTCTTCTCCTCCCCTGTCGATCTGTGCATCGTGATTAGGAACACAAAGAGTGTCAGGTGATGTGGTGATGTTACAGTGCCATCCAGACGCCATGATTCAGCTGCATGTAAGCTTCACAGACTACACTGCCAGAAACCATCCCTATAGAGAGAGAACTAAGAGAGGCATGTCATTCAAAAGGTAGAGCACCCGATGATAATGTTTGCGACACTTTGCATGTTTAATGTTTGTTTAATCATTGAACTCCACACAACGTTGAATCTCTCACCATTTAATTTGACTCAAGTTGGCATTGTCAGCCCACAGTTTTTTTTTTGGCTTTTCTGGGTCAAACCAATCCTTCCTGCCGATGATTTCTATGCAACACACGATTGACCATCTGCTCAGTGTTCATCACCAGCATATATTAGGTTGTGTTAACACTATCCTTTTGTTGATTTAGCTCTGCCTTGACATCTAATGAAGGGCAGAAAGCATAGTGCATTGTTGTGTCAACATTCTACATGTGGACCCTACCATCTTGAAGTTTTCAATTGCATGAGATCCCCCAAATCTATGGTGGACCCACCAGTGGCCCCACCTATCCTCTCTCTCTCTCTCTCTCTCTCTCTCTCTCTCTCTCTCCTGCCTCTGGTCTTCTCTGCCCTCTTCCATGGGAGGCCAGAGAACATATATTTTATGCAGATATATGAATTACTTCTCAAACCTACTGCTTCCCTCCTAATACAATCTTATCACATATTATTGTTCTTCTATTGCCACTGATCCAGGACAAAATTTTAATTGATTTGATTCCAATATCTCTTATTATTCATCTCAATCTCTCTGATATCTTCTTTCATACCTTCCTTCAAATTAGAGTTTTGATTTTAACTAATTTATTTATAAGTTTTTAGTCAAATATTGTTTGACAGAGTCATTAAAATACTTACCTCCTCAGATATATTGTGAATGTTGAGTTTTCTGTTTTTCATATAAACCACACTTTTTATGGACTAATCTTATTTGGATAATAAACTTCTATGATCATTGTCATGGAGTTAGATAAATCTTTTACTGTTGTTTATTTATTTTAATTCAGCATAATCATTATCAAACTAAATTGGACCCAAGAAAGATGTGAAGTCATGAAATATCAACAACACTGAAGATACTAAACTTTTTTTGTGGCCAAACAAATGCAATAGAAAGTCCAAACAGATGAAAGATCCACACCTACTCTGTGACCACCACTTGATCATATTTATATCTACTAAAGAAAATTCTAGAATTACTCTCACACCAAAACCTTGAAACACATAAAGTACTTGTAAAGCAACTAAATCTTAATTCTCAAGGTTTTTTTTTTCCCTTCAAATAAGTGTTTCCAAATGTTTTTTTTTTTTTTTGGGTTCAATCCAACAAGTAATTGGTGTTTAATTAAAGAATTCAAAAATAATTACCAATTCATCAATTATCAATTAGAATAATTCAAGCTGAATCTGAGAGTGGGATTGAGCTATAAATTACAAGACTTGTACATCACAAAAGAATGTGTGAAGTGGGGAAGGAAATGAAACATGGTGGTTGGGTTTCAGTGTTCATCTCTCTAACTTTTGAGGAATCACAAGATCTCAAAAGCGACATCATATCTAGAATATATCTCTGATGCCGTAACTCTGAAAGAAACAGGTCACAGAATACTGTGGATTATGGTGATGAGATATTGCATCCATTTCTAAGGAAATAAAAAACAATTGAGGTGTCGAAATAATTTTATTTTTGTCAATTCTTGTCCGCAAGCAGGGAAGAAAACTCTGATACCAAAAAGATAACTAAGAAAGTTAATGAAAATAGTATATATATATATATATATATATATATATATATATAATTTACATGATTCAGCATCCTTTAATTTATATTCATGAATAGAACCTTAAGTTCTTAGCTATATGACAAAAATGAAAATATAATTTAAAACAATTTTAATTAACTTAATTAAAATAATTTTAATTAAGGATTGATGCAAATGATTAGAGAGACTACAATACTTGAAAGATTTCTGAGACTGATATGTAAAAATTACTAGCACTGCAAAAAGTATCAGTTTTCTAATTTAAGATAAAAGAAGAGACTAAGCATAAGAAAATAGTTTTTCTTTTGAAACCATAAGCCTGAAACTGTTCGTGTATCAAAATGATAACAATAATTCAAGCCCTGTGTAAATATTTTGGTGATAAGTCTGCACCATAAAATTAATTCAAAAACTCCATATAATAATTGAACTTGCCCAAAGGTATAACTTAAGAGATCTCCAGACCAGTGCATGAAAATAGTTCAAACACTACAAAAGCTGCTGTGTATCTGCAAACTTTTGTTGCAGTCACTGACTTGTCTTCCTCATCTTTTGCTGCCCAGATGTAAATTAGCTTTCAGCACCCAACTCTCTCTCTCTCTCTCTCTCTCTTTTTCTCTCTCTCTCTACATATGTATATATGTATGTATGTATGTCTGGTTGTTTATGTTCATTCAAGACAACACCACATATTAAATCCTTTTCCTAGAAAGAATGTTACATTGGATTTGAATCAGAAGTGCAGTAGAGGGTCCAAAGCATCTAAGAAAAGATGCTGTCCTGAAGCAAGTGGAATCCCTTGGATGGTACAAACACAAAGAAAGAGGAGGACATTATCTTCCTTTGATTGCCAGCAAAATGATTGAGAACAAACATTGAGTTCGAAACATGGGATTGCTTGCAGATTTGGATTAGTTGGCTGGACCCAGATTCTGCAATTAATTCTAAGAAGATGAAACATCTTTGTGCATTGCTTGTGCATATATACATGTATGCATACAAGGATGACTAAGATACAAAACATTAGTGTGTATATGAACAATGATGACACAGTTTATATGGCAAAAAAAGGTCCTAAGTTAATCAAAAGGCTTTAAGGAATCTGTTGTGTAGGTTAAGAATCATAAAGGGTTTGCATGCTTCCTTCACAAGCAATAGCCCAATAAAAATGAGCAACATGCACATGGTTGTGAGCTCTTGCAGCTTAAAAGGCAGATGCCAAGCTTCAAGTCTAAGAAGGAGATCTGAGAGGGGAGGAGAGGGGAAATGATGCAGGCTGTGCAGCATGCAGACCCCGCAATGGAGTCCTCAATAGGGATATGATGAGCAACGACAGCATTATTGTAGGCCTCTCTCTCTCTCTCTCTCTCTCTCTCTCTCTCTCTCTCTCTCTCTGTTCATCATCACATGGAAACCATCTCCAAACAGCAGCAGCAGCAAAGAGTCTTTGCCTCTCAAGATAGCTACATCCATGAACACTTGAATTCACTCGACTCATGGCTAACACAACTTTCTGAGATCAAAGTAAGAGAGAGATATACAAACTCAATTAAGGACAGAGGATGCGAGTCCTCAATGGATCCACTTGACACCTTTCCAATTAGTCTACACAGAAGATTGACAGGATTGGGTCCATGTGACAGCCAGTAAGGTTTAAGTTTAACCCAAACTTATGGTGGAAGAAAAGAATAAGGATGAAAAGAATTAAAAATTGAGAGTCAACTAAAGATTCTAGAGAAGAAATTTTGGATGATTGATTCAAAGACAATTTTCATGATTTTTTGGCACTTCACTTTTGACACCAAGCTCTGATGTATTTACTTTGTTTTATCACTGAAATTTATCCTGGTAATTATTTTCTTGATACCCTTTTGTTCTAGAGAGAATTATTTGTAATCTATAGATTCTGGTGTGTGAAAGAATTTAATTCAAAGCTGTAAAGAACAGGGCTCTGGAGATTGCTTTGACAATGCTTGGAAAGATATTATTTGAGAATTTTGTTGCTGTGTGGTAAACTTTTTCTGCTTAAATTTATCAGTAGCACCTTCAAAACATTTGTATTCTCCATCACAAACTTCATTGTAGCCTTCCCCTCAAATCTTCCAAAATTTTCAACAAATCCAAATTTTAGGTTGGGCTCGAAAATAAAGGGATTCAAAAAGTGTACCAAATCAATTGCTTTTCATTTTTGTCCAACTACATAACAAAAATACAAGTCTCCTTAATCATG